>NC_064641.1:388790478-389093509 GCF_023864345.2 Schistocerca serialis cubense | reverse complement strand
ATTTCAAAGGTGTTAAAACTTTTATCCATTTCTGACCAACTCTACCCTCTAACAAGAGAGCAGATTTAGTTACATCATTAGAACTACAAAGTTCCTTATATAATTCATCTTCATTCACACAATCCAGCTTGACACATTCCACAACTTCATGCGTGTCATTGAATGTTAATTCCCCTTTGAGGCATAGTGGGATTAAACACTTTAAACTATCATCACATATGCTAACTGAGTAAGAATTTAAAGAATCATACAATTCAATGATGTTGTTCTCACTAGCAGTATTCAAATTTCGATCAATAACAGTACCACTACCAAAAAATCTATCTTCCTTTCTCTGTCTAACTTTACTAACTCTGTCTAACTGTACAGCTTCATGAGATTTCATAATACTAAGATCAGAATTCTCCAATTACTTTGCTTTTTGAATGAAAACCTTTCCAGTATTCACAAGGAAACTAATATAAGCCTGAATAATTGTGTCTGCTTCTGTATTTTCATTGCAAAAATACTTGTTCAAAACTTTAGGACAGTCTGAATCATCTATGCATTTAAAATATCTTTTTATAGGCTCCAAATTTTTTAAAAGCCATTCTACAGCAGGTGTGAGAGATAACCATCTAGTATTTACATGTTGCAGGCTTTCTGCACATTCAGCATCAACAGTTTCAAAAAATGATTTTAACGTTTCTCTTCGTTTGGCAGAATAGGAAAAGTGACTATATAGTCTCAATACTGACACTTCACCATCTACATATTGTAAATAATTGCATGCACTTTTCATGGAATTATGAAGCACATGGTTAAAAAAAAAAACTGGCTTTGAGGATTTTTTCATTCTCATTACTTAACTGTTTCATGACTGAACGGTGCTTGTCATAATTTATATTGGCACCATCAGTACAGTAAGATGATATATTGCTGATATTCAAGTTATTTGAATTAAGTGAGTTTTTTTAACAACCTATGGACATGCATTTAAAGTTCATCTGCCTGTTCCATGAAATCCAACAATTTGTTTTGAATTCCACTAAAGGGGTTAAAATATCATATTAAAACAGGAAACATTTTCCTGTTCAGGTGACTGGAGGCATCTGTTGCTAAAGAAAAGAATTTGCTACACTTTTTGGGGTCAAACTTTCAAAAAATCGTTCACACTTCTTGGGGCCAATACGTTCATTATGATCATTTCGGTTTTAGTTCACCGCCAAGATATTTTCTTTGACACAGTAGATTCACTGAATATGTTTTTTGAAAGTTTGGTTGCACAGTCCAAGTTCCTATAGCTTAGATTGTCTTATACTGTGTGGTAGGATAAATGAAAGTTCACTGGCAATGCTTTTCATGTTGTTGTTTGTTAGGCCTTTTCTCAGGTTAGGAGAGCTGAAGAAGGTAGTTATCATGAATGATGTAGTGACATCATTTGCTTTGCATATGTGACCTACAAGCAAATACAAGAAGTTAACTCAGAAAATTGCCAATTACTAATTACTACTTGCTGAACAGTAAGATATATCTTTTTGAGAATACCGAGTAATAATTTATTACTTGAAGTATTAATGTGCCGTACACAATTGTTCTAGCCGCCATGTGTGATGCTAAACTCACATTTGCAGATGGAGCAATTTTTTACTGTATAAACATTTGACCATGCTGGTCCAATCCAGGAATACAAAGCTTCCCACTTCATAAGATATGTACACATATACTTTGTTTTCTTTTTTGGTGGTGTTTTAGCTTTGTCCTCATTGCCGATTGTAAAATCTTGAATAACGATTCACAGTAAGCACTGGCACTGAAACAAAGTCACGTCTAACCACCAAGTGTAGGTTGACAATTTCTAAGATAATCAGTAGACATAATGTCGATATAGAATTACTTGTCTCTGTTGTCCAACATTTCAATGAATTCTGATCGTGCATGCAAAATTTAAATGCTTGAAAAATGTGTGTGCATATGTAAAAAAAGAAAAAAATCTAAAAACTGGAGAAAAATGCCCAATGAGCCTGAAAATACGGGAACTAGGAGATTACGAAAAAATATGTTCAAATAGGGGAGATCGCGGGAAATACAAGAGTTGGTCACTCTAAATAGGCCGTTCAACATCATCAACACAACTGTCGCTGATAAGGGTATCCTAAGACTTTCAGATTGCTGGAAAAGAGTTAACACAATGCTAATGATTACTTTGAAGGATAGTAAAACTTGAAACATGTATCTATTTATTTAAGCTGTAAATAAATAGTTGCCACTATTATAGTTTCATCCCTCAAATAAACTACTGAAAATTAATTATTAGTGAAAACAAGATGAAATTCAATTTTGGAAGGAGGCAAAGGTGATTAAATACATAGAGTTGAAAATATTAGTGCAGAAGAAAGGGCAACTGGCAAAATGAAGGAATCTTATATGCTGCAGTCATCCCCCATACATAACCCAATTTTTATAAGGTATAATGCTGACTACACGAGTATGCCATTATTACAAGATTCCTCCGTTCAGTTATATTGCTAAGGAAATCGGACAGTATTCGATAATTGTTTGGAAGTAATTCTGTGATCAGGCCCAGAGGACTGTGATGCTGACTGTCTGCCATGTCATCCTTTGCTGGATTTGTAACTTTACTACACAATACAGACGAGAATTAAGTCAAAGTTTCAGTTCAACAATATTAGTTATTTTCAGTAGCTACATTTTAATATGATGATTCTTGAAAAATTTTAAACTGAGTTTTGAAGTAGGAAAAAGTTACTAAAGTAATCTGATACTCATCTGGTTGAACTGGAGATCATGAAGATTATTAGAATCTTGAATCAGATTATTTTAAAGAATTTCATTTATTCACACTAATCAAACTTGACAACACTTCTACTGCTTCCCACTTCTACTCATAATAATGAACCCCATACTACTATGCAGTTGCAGCCACCATCACATTTGAAAGATTCCTACAATGCAACAGCCTTAGATATTATTAAAATCTATTGTCAATTACAAAAGTTTTCTGTAATAAATTAGTAAAATAAATATGTTTAGCAATTACTATATAAAAATGTTCATTAAAATAATTATGTACACTGATTCCCTTCATTGTTTGTGACATGAATACTAAAACTTTACAACAAAAAGCATTTCAAGTACTACTGAATACTTGGAATGAGATAACTGTTTCGTTGTGATTAATCCATTGCAGCACGTAATTTCATAAGACTTGAACAAAAAAATTATTTAAACTATTGTTACATGGCCACAAATATTCAACTATGTAATAAAAAATCATTGTGCATTGTATTGTTAACTAATCAGGTGTATTGTATACTACAGTACTTGAATCTCAGTCTGTCACAATACAGTGGCATCATTCGTATGCAGCTAGAGGGATGTGGTGTCCTCCCCCTCCCACTTGTCATCAGTTTTCTTGACCATAGAGCTGTCCCTCAGTTGTTTTCATTAGGCTGGGTGCACCATTACTCCAGTCCTACCACAGAGGAAACAATCCCTGATAGTAACATGAATAGAATCTGGATCTTCCTCATGGCAGTCAGATGTGCTGGTCACTCAACTGCAGAGACGGACTTCATTGTATTCAGTATTACTGAAGAACTGCCTTCCCTGTTCCATTTTCTCAGCTTTTTATCTCTTATGTCTCTCAGAGAAGCATTAAGTAAAATTGTATAAACAAAGCAGAAATATCATTAACTTATTTTAAATAAAATGTGTAATTGGGTAACCAGCATTTCAATTGATTTAATCATTTTCAAGCATTGTTACCATTTTAAGTAATTTTTTTTCAGAATTCATTGTCCTTTATGACTGATCTGATTTCATTTGTTTTGTGCAGCACTGATCTAATCAATAATCTTTACGTTCTAGCTCAATGAGTCCAACTCACTGGAGTTCATGTAGTTTGGAGTACCTAGCTCTAGCATTTGAGCATGGTATGGATTACTGCTTAAGAAACAAACCTAAAAGGTAAGTGACCACAAATTTGAGTGTTTCTGTAAGGTTGTTATATACATTATTGTTTTAGCCATTTACCTTTAACTCTGTTATTTTGAAGAAAAAGAGAATATTATATTCATAATATTAGTTTTGGAAGTGCTACTATTTTATTGTAAAATCAAATGTACAGATTTAAGAAGATAATTAGACTATGCTTGAAAGCACGATTTTTGTGCAGTTATGATACTCGGTTATAATAAGTGTACATTAATACTGAAGTAACTTAAATTACGATGTTAATTTTTTGTCTCCTTTGTAATTGATTCTATAGAATGCATGCTTGTATATAGTCAGCATTTAAAGGGATACTGGAGATTTTATGTTACAATTTTTTGTTTGTTTCAATTCATTGTGTGCAATAATTTTTCTTTAATTTGAAAGTATGTTCAGAGAAGACTACCAATACTATGTACTTACATCACCAACAAAATACTATTATATTATAAAGAAAATACTGAAAGACTCCACATCACAAAATTTTTTGCTGTTGCAGTCTATTTGATGGCCCAGTATGTGGCAATGGATTTGTGGAAGCTGGAGAGCAGTGTGACTGTGGATTACCTGAACACTGTGACAATCCATGTTGTAATGCCACAACTTGTATGCTTTTCTCTAATGCTTCTTGTGCTACAGGGGAATGTTGTGATCTGAAGGTGAGTAACATGTGCACAAGCATTTTACTAATAAAATGATCGGTTACAATTTGAAACTGTCTTAGAACCATGACATATATATAAAATGTAGTTGATTTCATTTTAAATTCTATGTGATCCATGACAAACCTATTTTATTTTCATTTTCTTCTGGAATATTGTTTTCAGGACCAGCATGTTGTTCTTCTCTGTAAATTCTTCTATCATGTGACCTCAGTCAATTCTGGTAGTTCTTGTGATGTTTCCCACTGATAAATCATTGTTTGGCTTTTCTCTACTGTTGCATTAAGATCCTCCACTACCATATTGTTATGGGATATGCTGTGATTTCACTTTCTGTAACTCTTCGGAAAGGTTTTCTATCCCATTAGCAAGATGTGAGCACATTTGATGATTTCCATACAATAGCTTGCGTTTCTTTTTATGAGTGTCTTGCTATTCTTTCTTCCAGTAACTGTAATATTGGTTTTCATCTTCCTGTATAAAAACACCTGAAATGCCTCTGTGATTTGGTCCCTTGTAATAATTCATATGATCTTATTTTAATTCCATTTGGCTATTGGTTTTTACTGCACTTCCACTACATCCCATTTGATCTTATTCAACTTCTCTTTTAATTCCACCAGCCTATTTTAGACCCTATAAGGTACTGCAATTTACTGATCCTGAAAATATAATAGCAGCAGTCGGGTTTCTTAAGGCTCCTTGGCAAATTTAATGTGACAGAACTGGTTGAATGCCTCTCCCCCCTCCCCCCTATCCCTCCTCCCCCCCCCCCCCCCTTCCCAAAAGACCTGAAGTTATTATCCAAGTTTCTTCAGTCCTCTACTCCAAATATTCTTTCACTGATGCTAGAGTAACGGCATTCCAGAAACTTGCATGTGGCACTAAGCTCTTCAACAATCCTGCCGTAGCTAAAGGGTTAGGGGAGACAATGCTAAACCTTATCAAAGTTATGCTCACAGCAATCTCAGCTCAGGCCTTAGCACTTCTAAGTTCTAGGATCTTGATTCATCATGATCAGTTTGCATACTGATCACCTACCAACATCAGGGGCGGAGGCAAGGGAGGGGCTATAGCCGCCGCCCCCCCCCCCCCCCCCCCCCCCCCCCCCCCCGCCTACCACGGGGGCTACAGCCCTCCCTCCCAATGCAGTATCATATTACACTTGATAAAATGACTTCAGAAATCAGCGAATACATTACTCCAAAAAAATAAGAGCTGCAGATAGCTTACTACCTAAACCAGTAAATATCATTTAACTTAAAATTGGCATCTTATTATTTATTAATACACATTTTTTACCCTGAACTCCAAAACAGTTACCAGAAACTACTTTAAGCAACATCAAATCACCAAATCTTACGAATTTGTCAGTGGCTGACCCCCAACTCTCCTTTTCTTAAGCAATATTCCATTCCACTACTCCCCCCCCCCCCCCCCCCCGCCCCCCGCCCACTTGATCGACTTCTAGAATCACCCCTGACCAACAGTGTCATAAATATTGTGACTTAGCAGTCAGTCTGTCTTCTTGTTACTTATAAAACACTTAACCCAGAATGTAACAGACTTGGACCCACCATTCTGTATGCAGTGTCAGTCAGTGGGTAGCCCTTCCACATTTGTTCCTCACAAAGTAACTCATTAAGACTGTTGTCTTATGGGTACTAAAAGATGTGTGGTGTAAATTTCTGAATTTGTGTGTCAGGCTGTACTCCAGTTTCTTGCATTAATTCACACTAAGATGTAATTAAAGACCACATCCACATTTTTTAGTAGAGGCTGTTTTGCTGCCATTTTCTCTTACACATATGATAAATGTGTCTCCCCTATTTTTTTGGGTATGTAGTCTGTGGCTCACTATATATGGATCTGTGTTTTGGCTTGTATCAGTATCATATTGACACAGATTGTTGAGGAGCTTAGGGCTCATCAAGACCTGTCACACAGTTATGTGCTCACCACCCTGGTGCACAGAACTCAAGCCACATGTGACAAGAAAAGCCTGCCTGTTAAATTGTAGCACCTATCAAAAACCTTTTATAAGAATGGCTACTTGGCGATCCGAAAAAATGTGTTCTCCAGGAGAACAAGTAGAATAAGCCAGAAGAAGGAATCAGGTGTCTGGCATTCCTATTATATGCAGAGCTGCTCTCTGCAAATGTTCCCACAACACTGTAGAAACATCATGTAGAAACCATATTTCACACAACATGAAAATTCATGTAGATGCTGTACTAGATCCAATAACTACAAACGCATCACAAAACAGTACTGGGTGTGAGTTTGACACTTGTTCGTCTGCCGGACACAGCATTGTATCTTGCAGCACTGTGTGGAAAACAAGACAAGTGTTCAGCTTGGTTAGATAGAGCCAACAGCAACTATTTTAAACTAAGGTGCTGTGTAATGTTATTAAGAGGCAGAGGAAATACAGAAAATGATGACCGTATCAAACAAGGGCAGTTGTTGCCAGTGAAGTTCCGAATGGGTCATAATGTTAGCCTAAATTCATCAATACCACTCTTGTCTGAGAGTGGCACAATGTGATGAAGCAAGCTGGGATATTTTTACTTCCCTTCTTGTTTTGCCATCCGCCTCCTTAAAATTCATTTTTTCATTTTTGAATTAAATACCTTTAACATACACGAGTATAATCTGCATTTTCATAAAAGAGAAAGGTTGGTCCTCAGTTTTAAAGAATATAATGCCATATCTAATTTTGTGGTTAATTTTATGTATGTAATTGATTTTCTAATTTATTTTGACTATTCCTAGTTGGTATCTTTTCTTATAGGATGTAATCAGAAATTGTTTTGTAACTTAAATTCTATTGTTGACTTATAAACAAATAT
The DNA here is from genome assembly GCF_023864345.2 of Schistocerca serialis cubense. Lineage (NCBI taxonomy): Eukaryota > Metazoa > Arthropoda > Insecta > Orthoptera > Acrididae > Schistocerca > Schistocerca serialis. The sequence goes on along the minus strand of NC_064641.1, from coordinate 389,086,002 downwards.
AAATTCTATAATAACTATAAATGTTTGGAAGACGAAACACTAGCATTCTTTAAGTATTTATTTGGCTCCATTCGAAAACATATTAGCAAATCTAGCCCTTAATTAATTCCAAAGTAATTAACAGCTTCGTCAAAAGTATTGTTTACATAACTATGTATGTTAATTTCATGATTTAAACAAAAATGAGGCTCGTCCACAAAGTAAGTTCCGTTTCTATTTCCATGCACGGCAGCGTTATGATTGCAGTTGCTTCTTTATAATGTCAGCCGTAATTGAAAATGTCGCTGTGTGTGAAATCAGACCTGTGATTCATTTTCTAAATGCAAAGAAAGTTAAACCAAAGGAAATTCATCAGCAAATCTGCGAGGTTTATGGACAGAATGCTATGAGTGATTCAATGGTTAGAAGATGGGTCAGACTGTTCCATGAAGGACGTGATCAAGTGCACAATGAAGAATGAAGTGAACACCCATCGGGGTTACTGATGAACTGGTTCACACAATTGAAGAGAAGAGTAAGCACAGCCCTAAGTTTACACTTACTGCATTTGCTGTGGAAGTTCTGCAAATCTGTCCATGGTAGTCAACACTTCAATGGTGATGTCGAGCTGAAAGAACATATTACTGCATGGTTGAATACACAGGCGGCAAACCTTCTATGAAGAAGGGATACAAAAACTTGTGCCACGCTATGACAAGTGCCTCCAAAATTTCGAAAGCTATGTAGAAAAGTAGTTTAACAGATGTAGATTTTTGTACAATAAATATTTTTTCTGTATGTGCACACATTTGTTTTATATAAGCAAACGGAACTTACTTTGTGGACATACCTCGTAATTCAGCTTAACCTTTGTAGTAGAAGAAACCGTTAAAAAGAACCAGCTTTTCGATGTATTCAATTAATTTAATGAGTTAAGTTTTAATTGTAATTTCTGCAAATTAAACATCAAATAATGTGTAGTTTCAGTGCCTATTATTGTGATGATATATAAGGGCCAGATTTTTGGTCCCAAGACAGTCAGTCTAAGACCGAATTTCAGACGAGGAACCTGTATTGGTTATATCAACAACAATGCATCAGCTTAACTGTGAAATAAGTGTAGCACAATTAGACACTGTGTTAAAACAATGACAGTGTCTATTCCATACGTACCTGATTATTCCGAAAGAACTGTGGGCTATATGGTTATGTTTTTTAGTGCTCGTGGATGTTAAACAGTAAACTATTGTAGCAGTATGTGGATGTTCGCCTGCAACCTATTAATGAGGCTTATCGAAAGTTAATTTTTCCCGAGGGCATGCAGCTTTACTGTATGATTACATGATGATGGCGTCCTCTTGGGTAAAATATTCCGGAGGTAAAATAGTCCCCCATTCGGATCTCCGGGCGGGGACTACTCAAGAGGATGTCGTTATCAGGAGAAAGAAAACTGGCGTTCTACGGATCGGAGCGTGGAATGTCAGATCCCTTAATCGGGCAGGTAGGTTAGAAAATTTAAAAAGGGAAATGGATAGGTTGAAGTTAGATATAGTGGGAATTAGTGAAGTTCGGTGGCAGGAGGAACAAGACTTCTGGTCAGGTGACTACAGGGTTATAAACACAAAATCAAATAGGGGTAATGCAGGAGTAGGTTTAATAATGAATAGGAAAATAGGAATGCGGGTAAGCTACTACAAACAGCATAGTGAACGCATTATTGTGGCCAAGATAGATACGAAGCCCACGCCTACTACAGTAGTACAAGTTTATATGCCAACTAGCTCTGCAGATGACGAAGAAATTGAAGAAATGTATGATGAAATAAAAGAAATGTATGATGAAATAAAAGAAATTATTCAGATTGTGAAGGGAGACGAAAATTTAATAGTCATGGGTGACTGGAATTCGAGTGTAGGAAAAGGGAGAGAAGGAAACGTAGTAGGTGAATATGGATTGGGGGACAGAAATGAAAGAGGAAGCCGCCTGGTCGAATTTTGCACAGAGCACAACATAATCATAACTAACACTTGGTTTAAGAATCATGAAAGAAGGTTGTATACATGGAAGAACCCTGGAATTACTAAAAGGTATCAGGTAGATTATATAATGGTAAGACAGAGATTTAGGAACCAGGTTTTAAATTGTAAGACATTTCCAGGGGCAGATGTGGACTCTGACCACAATCTATTGGTTATGACCTGTAGATTAAAACTGAAGAAACTGCAAAAAGGTGGGAATTTAAGGAGATGGGACCTGGATAAACTAAAAGAACCAGAGGTTGTACAGAGATTCAGGGAGAGCTTAAGGGAGCAATTGACAGGAATGGGGGAAATAAATACAGTAGAAGAAGAATGGGTAGCTTTGAGGGATGAAGTAGTGAAGGCAGCAGAGGATCAAGTAGGTAAAAAGACTAGGGCTAGTAGAAATCCTTGGGTAACAGAAGAAATATTAAATTTAATTGATGAAAGGAGAAAATATAAAAATGCAGTAAGTGAAACAGGCAAAAAGGAATACAAACGTCTCAAAAATGAGATCGACAGGAAGTGCAAAATGGCTAAGCAGGGATGGCTAGAGGACAAATGTAAGGATGTAGAGGCCTATCTCACTAGGGGTAAGATAGATACCGCCTACAGGAAAATTAAAGAGACCTTTGGAGATAAGAGAACGACTTGTATGAATATCAAGAGCTCAGATGGAAACCCAGTTCTAAGCAAAGAAGGGAAAGCAGAAAGGTGGAAGGAGTATATAGAGGGTCTATACAAGGGCGATGTACTTGAGGACAATATTATGGAAATGGAAGAGGATGTAGATGAAGATGAAATGGGAGATATGATACTGCGTGAAGAGTTTGACAGAGCACTGAAAGACCTGAGTCGAAACAAGGCCCCCGGAGTAGACAATATTCCATTGGAACTACTGACGGCCGTGGGAGAGCCAGTCCTGACAAAACTCTACCATCTGGTGAGCAAGATGTATGAAACAGGCGAAATACCCTCAGACTTCAAGAAGAATATAATAATTCCAATCCCAAAGAAAGCAGGTGTTGACAGATGTGAAAATTACCGAACTATCAGCTTAATAAGTCACAGCTGCAAAATACTAACACGAATTCTTTACAGACGAATGGAAAAACTAGTAGAAGCCAACCTCGGGGAAGATCAGTTTGGATTCCGTAGAAACACTGGAACACGTGAGGCAATACTGACCTTACGACTTATCTTAGAAGAAAGATTAAGGAAAGGCAAACCTACGTTTCTAGCATTTGTAGACTTAGAGAAAGCTTTTGACAATGTTGACTGGAATACTCTCTTTAAAATTCTAAAGGCGGCAGGGGTAAAATACAGGGAGCGAAAGGCTATTTACAATTTGTACAGAAACCAGATGGCAGTTATAAGAGTCGAGGGACATGAAAGTGAAGCAATGGTTGGGAAGGGAGTAAGACAGGTTTGTAGCCTCTCCTCGATGTTGTTCAATCTGTATATTGAGCAAGCAGTACAGGAAACAAAAGAAAAATTTGGAGTAGGTATTAAAATTCATGGAGAAGAAATAAAAACTTTGAGGTTCGCCGATGACATTGTAATTCTATCAGAGACAGTAAAGGACTTGGAAGAGCAGTTGAATGGAATGGACAGTGTCTTGAAAGGAGGATATAAGATGAACATCAACAAAAGCAAAACAAGGATAATGGAATGTAGTCTAATTAAGTCAGGTGATGCTGAGGGAATTAGATTAGGAAATGAGGCACTTAAAGTAGTAAAGGAGTTTTGCTATTTGGGGAGCAAAATAACTGATGATGGTCGAAGTAGAGAGGATATAAAATGTAGGCTGGCAATGGCAAGGAAAGCGTTTCTGAAGAAGAGAAATTTGTTAACATCCAGTATTGATTTAAGTGTCAGGAAGTCATTTCTGAAAGTATTCGTATGGAGTGTAGCCATGTATGGAAGTGAAACATGGACGATAAATAGTTTGGACAAGAAGAGAATAGAAGCTTTCGAAATGTGGTGCTACAGAAGAATGCTGAAGATTAGATGGGTAGATCACATAACTAATGAGGAAGTATTGAATAGGATTGGGGAGAAGAGAAGTTTGTGGCACAACTTGACCAAAAGAAGGGATCGGTTGGTAGGACATGTTCTGAGGCATCAAGGGATCACCAATTTAGTATTGGAGGGCAGCGTGGAGGGTAAAAATCGTAGAGGGAGACCAAGAGATGAATACACTAAGCTGATTCAGAAGGATGTAGGTTGCAGTAGGTACTGGGAGATGAAAAAGCTTGCACAGGATAGAGTAGCATGGAGATCTGCATCAAACCAGTCTCAGGACTGAAGACCACAACAACAACAACAACATCGAAAGTTAAACAATAGTGCACTGGCCATATAACTGTGTAATATGGGGGGGGGGGGGGGTGTGTGAACAGTGAAAATAAAGGACTGTGAAAAACAACTGTGCATCTGTCGGCTACATAATTTACAGTAGACAGTACTGCACTTCCACCCCCTATTTTTTCAGACAGTATGTCGACACCGAAGACAATCAATGAAGAAATAAAAGCGGGCAAACCGTCACAACAGGCAGAGGACAGGATGGCCATACTGCACCAGAATGTGATACTTGGACTTCTGCCACCACCACCACAGACTATAACTTTCCCTTCTAGATACAAAATAGTGGTACCATTGATACTTCATTGGTAGAAGAGTGTTAGGTCTAGTAAAAAATCACATCCTACCACACCTGAATACTTCGTCTGAGGATGATTGCTTCAAGGTGACAGTGTCACTTGGCTGATAACCCAGAAAGATTTAATCAGCCTGCATTCTGTTCCTAAAAAAATACTTGTGACAACACCTCCTTGATTGTAAGACGTAATCTGAAAGAAAATGTGTGCGTTATGTGCTTGGAGATAAAATACTTCATGTATCCCTTTTAGTCACTGTTACTTATTTCATAAAGACAACTGAACTCTACACATTTTTATTGCATTTAAAGTCTTTTTCTACATACAGGGTAGTTTCTTATTTGTAAAGCAATTTCAAACCAGCCACCCACAAAGTACCTAATTAACTTAATGTACTCATATCTCTGATTTATCACCCATACCCTCTGCCATGCACCACCTTGTGGTTTGCAGAGAGTAGATGTAGACTGGCAAGATGAGCAGAGTAAATCTAATTTAATCTAGTCCTTTGATAAAGTTCTTGATCATCAGACCAAGCAACAGTGTCTTGTTTGAAATTCCAAACCTCTCTGCAGTGGCACATTTTGATGGTGATCTGTCCTCGGGTGGAAAAATTAATCTAGGAGCAGACTGCTATAAATTTATTGATCATCACACTATGGATCAGCGTCTTTCCTTTAAATATCATACCTCTCTGCAGTGCCACATTTTATGTTTATCTGTTGTTGGATGGGAACATTACTTGGAGATAGCCTTTGTGCTATCCAAGAGGGGGTAGGTTATGTTCTGGTACTGGTTTTCACCCTTCCTGTTCCTTTAATTGTGTATTCATCTACAACGACAAAAACACAACAGTATATTGTGCAAGCACTTATCAGTCATATGTATGATATGGAGGAAGGCACTTACAAATAACTGCCTCTTTAGCAGGACACTGTGTGGAATTTCCATATTCCGCTCACTCCTCACTGATTCATTATGGATTGAGGTCAACATTTTTACTTACTTTATTTTACTTACTCAGAAAAATTATATGAGTGACTGTATATTTGTTAATGCCATTAAATTGAACTGAGTGTATCAGTTTACTTTCATAAAATATTGACCTTATTTTAAATGTTGAAACAGTATCAAGCTGAATGGTTAGTGTTCATACACAATTGTTTCAAAGCTCACAGTTGCTATATAGTGCTATCTGAAGAATAACTTCAGAGATCAAGACCATTTACATCTCCTCTCCCCCTCCTACCCGCCTCCCTCATCCACATCCACCAGTTAATTTTTCTTTCTTTTTATGGATGATATAGAAAACATGATTTTGTTGATGGTTGCTGTGCATTTTCCTTGTTTATAAGAAACTATATTGCTCTTATTACAGTGCTACAATTTGTCAGTGTTTCATTCTCTTTTTACAAAACAGTATTTAGTTTGGTACAGTTTTGATTAATAAATTATCCTTGTTCCTGTCTTTCAAGACATGTCATCCAATGAAGGCAGGGACAATGTGCCGTTCTGCTGACCATGAATGTGATCTTCCAGAATACTGCACAGGCCAGTCAGAGTATTGTCCTGATGACGTGTACAAGATGGATGGGGAAGCGTGTGATGGGGGAAAAGTAAGTTCAAGGAACTACATTTTAGTGTTGTGAATTGTAATTTGGTATGCAGAAATAGAAAAGTGATTTCTGTAATTATGGCAGTGTTTTGTTCAGGTACCATTGTAAACAACATTTAGAGAAATCATATGAAACTAAATACTAAGATGCATTTAAGAAGCCATTCTTCCTGTGCTCCATACTTGAACGGAACAGGAAAAATCTTAATATGTGGTATTGTGGGAAGTATCCTTTAGGATACACTTTTAAGTAGTTTACGAATTATGGATGTAGATGTGAAAACTGTAACTGCTTAGTAAAATACTGAAAAAGATAGTTCATCACATGCATATGGAATGCTACCTGTATATTCATGAAGATAGCAGCTAACTCATCAAAATTTGGACGTTAGTAATTTGTTCCCCAGCGAAATTTTGATAGCTATGTCATGAGAGAGTATTCTTTAGGAGGTAGAATTTTAGTAATCATTCTGAAGATTTCAGCAACTTTTTTGTGTATTAGATGATTCAAGTACATTGCCAGTGAGGAACATGCACAGAATTGTATGCAGAAATAAGATACAATAGGAAGAAAACAAGAGGCCACTTCACTTAAACAGTGGCACATGGAAGACAAAATCATGTGCTTATATGTTGCTTATAGTGTGCTATTTGAGACAGGATTGCATGAAGTATGCTGATATGTATTATAATTGTACACAACTGTGCATATAATTGTCTGCATCTTATACATGTATTAATTCTATATCTAGCTTTTTTAACTGTGTTAGTTCCTTCCTCAAAGAGAAAGGAAGGATAGCTAGGAAGTTTGGGAATGAGAGTCAGGTCATTCAGACTTCAGGTTGAGAGGAGCCTACCTTTTGTGAGGACAATGAGAGACATAAGAGGAATTGCAAGAGAGAGTGTCTGTTAACTATGACAGGTGTGAAGGATAATGAGTACTCTATCAGCAACTAAATAACACAGCTGAATGGCACTAGGAGACAGAGCAAATTCCTACACGAGATGGGGCAAGTTGAGCTATCAAGTAGTAGTGAACAAATGTTTACCAATATTTCAATGTCTGTTGTTCCTCGTGAATGTTTGAGAGGCTGATCAGCGCAAGCCTTATAATCCTAGTACTGGTACAGCCCATGACAGTACAACTTTCAAGACTTTTGCAAAATAATGTGATTTTTAATTGTCCTTATCACTAACACAAAAATATATCTGTGCATAATGTGCTTTGCGATTTTAAAAGAAAAGTCTGCTCCAGTGTCCTCTTGCACTGGTTTACAAGGTGAGCATTTGTTCATTACATCCTTCTTAACTAACTTGCTCCATCTCATGTGTGGTTCTGTGCCATGCTGTCTGAGTACAGTTGCTATGGAACAAATATTCCCGATCGCTGCCACTGTACTGGTTATTATTCATATTTTACTCTCACCAGCACATATTATTAAACCAGTTATCACATGAGACTAATATGACACATCTGTGTCAGATGGGCATTCACTTTTAAAGACACTTTTTTTGTAGTTTGAAACAGACAGACATTATTTTGCTGATAGTGTGCTTCAAATGAAACACAGAATGAATAATATTAGTTTGTGCTAGCTCCAACTACCCATATTGCAGTAATGAAATTGCAAATCTTTGTGTAGCACCATATAAAATGCACCGATGACTATTGCTGGAGGTGCCTGTTATATAGGTCAGAGAAAACCAACATGATAAAATGGCGAGAGCAGGGTAGGGGGCACCAAATTGAGCAAAATTTTCTATAGAACCGTAGGTCAGAAATGCACAGTTGTGGATCTATGGCCATAAAATGCATTGATGTGTATGCATCCAAACCGGCTTGCCCAGCTGGTATCTGTTGTGGTAAAGAGTGCAGTTACTAATTCAGTAAGCCAAAGATAACTGTTCCAGCTGAACAGTCAAAGCAAGGCAACCTTTGAATTCCACTACTCCATGGCTGACTGCATTAGACATAAATTATCTGTGGTGATTATGGGGTAATGGTTGACTATTAAATCAACCACACCAAATGGAATGAAATGCCATTAATTTGTTAAGATGATAAATTTTACGTGCACTGCTAGACACACAAAAAATTTTCACTTATTGAACAAACTTTTGCATGCTTGTCACTGATTTGTTGCTGCAGCTTCACAACTTTGCATTTCTAGCCCATGGTTGTTCAGTTTTGCTTGATTTAACTTCCATTATCCTGCCTGGACCTAATTATCAGGTAATGTTTATCCACCCTATGGTATTAATCAATTGGGCAGTTACTCATAGCTCCCCTCTTTGCTCTTGCGTTGCACCCCCCCCCCCCCTCTCTTTCTCTATCTGTCTATGTCAGCATAAAACAAACTGGTGATACAGAACTTGCCTTTGATCAGTTTTTTAAAATTGGAAAAGAAATGGAACAGTCAATTGCCATACTGAATGAATAGCTGCTGGCTGTACAAAATACTATAACTGAACATGTGTAGGCTTGTTTCACTTTTATTATCTGGCAATAGACATGCAGTCATGAACTAACTAAAATCATTCTACCTTGCAGTAACCTACACTAAGTCTCGGGTATTGAAACTTTCCTTACTGCTATGTGTTAATTTTTGTCAGAAGTCTGTATCAACAATATTTGTTTAGATTAATCCATTTGGGCACCAAGCACAATTGTTTTCTTTTGATATGACCTTATCTATCTTATTATGTGCTAATATATTAGTAAAAGCAAAATTTTCAAATATGTGTAAGGCATGATTGTTTTGGTCTCATATCCTTTTCTTGACAACAACCTTCTTGTGATTAAAGCACATACAGATTTTTATGTTTTGTCTGCTAACTGTTTGTATGTCTGGGAAATATTCAGTTGTAGAATGTTTATTAGATTTTCAGTGCAGAAGAAAAATATATTGTGTTAATGCATGAGCTTGGGTAGCGCAATCAGTTCCTTCTTTTAGCTAATGCAAAACAAAACTTGTACAAATCAACACACGATCAAAATAAGTAATCCTTGTGCCTATATTTGCCATCTGTTGTGGGAGCTTCAGGAGAAGGAACAGCAGATCTGTAAATTTGTTTTTAATAAAGTGCAATTATAGCTCTTTACTGCACCAGTTAGTTTAGGATGAAAATATGTTCTTTTCGAACAGGTAATCATTGTTTCTTGGGTTCTTGCCATTAATTGAGTCATTTATTTAAATTTCCTGTGCTGCATTGCAGATACTACATCAGAGGTTCTTGTGGTGTCTTTATATAATTCAGGTAACTTATGAAACAGTTGTGCATAGTAATGGGAAATTTCTTGCAGGCATTTTGCTATCAAGGTTCTTGCCGTACACATTCTGACCAATGTCGTCTGCTGTGGGGCCCCTCAGGGAAGAGCTCTGACATGCAATGTTATGAAATGAATGAACAAGGCAATCAAAATGGCAACTGTGGATTTGATCGCTTGAACCGCTCGTTTCACAAATGCACAAAAGAGTAAGCTACTTTTTTATTTTTGTACATATATAGTCACTAATGTGTGTATTTTCTTTTCATTACATAAATACGGTGAGAGTAAGCAGAATTTTAACTTCTATTAGCTTCCAACATCTGATTTCAAAATCTCATATTATATTTTCTTTGTTTGCAATATATTCCATTTATTTAGCAGATTTTTGCACTCATATTTGTTGATGGTACTCAAAAATTTACAGTATTTTGGCAGCCACACTACTATCACAAATTTTTTTCTTGTTTATTACTGTTGCTGTTCACTGTTTCAGAGACATATATTGTGGAATGCTACACTGCAAGCATCTGAATGAGAAGCTTGAATTTGGAATGGAATCAGTGGCCAGGCTGGCACATTCCTTTATAAATGCTGGTGGAAGCCTTATCCCATGCAGAACTGCCCTTGTTGACCTTGGTCTCAATGAAGTTGATCCAGGCCTTGTACCAAATGGAGCAAAGTGTGGTGAAGGAAAGGTGAGAATTTTGTTACATACAATATATGTGAGCAGTTGCTCCAAAATAAGATGATATGCAGAAAAATTAAAACTTTAGAGCAATGTTTTTTTTGTGCAGTAGATACTATGATGACAAGCACAGTTATGGTATCTTATATTTGATATAATTGCAATAAATTAACTGACTAGATCTACTAGTAAGAGAGAAGGATTATGACTTTAAATTGTTCACAAAAATAAGATTTAACTCTCATGGCTCCTCAAATTTGACTTGTATAAAAAAAGGGAGGGGGGGAGAGAGGGGGGAGGGGGGGGGGGGGAGGAGAGTGTTTCTCTCTCCTCAATTGATATGTGATGTGTTTTCCTTCAGTGCGGTCCCTCCGAGTTTTAAATAAGACTAAGACTTGAGTTTTGAACTACCAGCTGTGTTCGAATCATCCTTATATAGTACCTGACTGTGACTAGATATGCCATTATTTTGAAATGTATCGTCTGTTCCTCTCAGGGTGTGGAATGTGCCTTTACCAGCCAGCATGTTCGCATTGACATCAGTGTTGTCACATATGAACAATGTGAAAGGATTGTCTGGCTTACCAACTGCATCTTTCTTTGCCTGCAGCACATATGATCCATCAAACCTAGAAGCTTTGTCATAGGAAGCTGAAAATCCTAACGTCGCTAGGGAATTTACGAGGGCAGTTCAATAAGTAATGCAACACATTTCTTTTCTCGGCCAATTTTGGTTGAAAAAACCGGAAATTTCTTGTGGAATATTTTCAAACATTCCCGCTTCATCTTGTATAGTTTCATTGACTTCCGACAGGTGGCAGCGCTGTACGGAGCTGTTAAAATGGCGTCTGTAACGGATGTGCGTTGCAAACAACGGGCAGTGATCGATTTTCTTTTGGCGGAAAACCAGGGCATCTCAGATATTCATAGGCACTTGCAGAATGTCTACGGTGATCTGGCAGTGGACAAAAGCACGGTGAGTCGTTGGGCAAAGCGTGTGTCATCATCGCCACAAGATCAAGCAAGACTGTGTGATCTCCCGCGTGCGGGCCGGCCGTGCACAGCTGTGACTCCTGCAATGGCGGAGCGTGCGAACACACTCGTTCGAGATGATCGACGGATCACCATCAAACAACTCAGTGCTCAACTTGACATCTCTGTTGGTAGTGCTGTCACAATTGTTCACCAGTTGGGATATTCAAAGGTTTGTTCCCGCTGGGTCCCTCGTTGTCTAACTGACCAGCATAAAGAGCAAAGGAGAACCATCTGTGCGGAATTGCTTGCTCGTCATGTGGCTGAGGGTGACAATTTCTTGTCAAAGATTGTTACAGGCGATGAAACATGGGTTCATCACTTCAAACCTGAAACAAAACGGCAATCAATGGAGTGGCGCCACATCCACTCCCCTACCAAGAAAAAGTTTAAAGCCATACCCTCAGCCGGTAAAGTCATGGTTACAGTCTTCTGAGACGCTGAAGGGGTTATTCTGTTCGATATCCTTCCCCATGGTCAAACGATCAACTCTGAAGTGTATTGTGCTACTCTTCAGAAATTGAAGAAACGACTTCAGTGTGTTCGTAGGCACAAAAATCAGAACGAACTTCTCCTTCTTCATGACAACGCAAGACCTCACACAAGTCTTCGCACCCGAGAGGAGCTCACAAAACTTCAGTGGACTGTTCTTCCTCATGCGCCCTACAGCCCCGATCTCGCACCATGGGATTTCCATATGTTTGGCCCAATGAAGGACGCAATCCGTGGGACGCACTACGCGGATGATGAAGAAGTTATTGATGCAGTACGACGTTGGCTCCGACATCGACCAGTGGAATGGTACCATGCAGGCATACAGGCCCTCATTTCAAGGTGGCGTAAGGCCGTAGCATTGAATGGAGATTACGTTGAAAAATAGTGTTGTGTAGCTAAAAGATTGGGGAATAACCTGGTGTATTTCAATGCTGAATAAAACAACCCCTGTTTCAGAAAAAAAAAGTGTTGCATTACTTATTGAACTGCCCTCGTAGAAGCAGTTTGGATCTTAACTTCTTGTAAATTTATGTGGCAACCCCAATTAAAATGGGAGACAAGAATAATTTTGGTTGCATGGCTAACTTATTGACATGTGCCACAGTAAGACATTTCTTCTTTGGTGATTCCAGTGAACCCGATTTGTATGGAGGAGGAGATGCATTGTCTCAAGGACAACATGGTGGGAATCACCAAAAAAACTAGCAATGGGAGGGTAAGCAGTAGTGCCGGACACTTAAGAGCAGGTATCTTCTAAAATAATTTTGCCTGCAGTTTTCACAATTTGAGCCATTTCTTCTTGAGTGTCTTCTTTTTTTCCCCTTAGAGTATCAGTTGTCTGACAAAATTTTGTGGCCAGTTTTCTTGAAACATACAATATTTCCTCTCTTGGGTGAATCAAAGATGATTGTCATGTTTATACTTCTCTTTCATGTGCTTAACTTCTGGATGAGAATTTTCAGGTACCTCGTCAAGCAACTGTCCAAGGGAAAACTGGCGCTTGTCAGTGTTCTCCTTGCGAAAGGTGAATATAATTTCAATGGTGTGATCTATATTGGGTTTAGGTTGTCCGGTATTTAACGAATATGTCCAGATATTTTGTAGAAACTATGAATACACTTTTGCTGATATGCCACATTATCCACAGTTAAATCTGTGTCTGTATTATCCAACATGCTCATACAGATTTAAATTGTTTGTTCCCATTCATCACCTTTCAGTCTTGCACATGACAAAATTGTGCTTGCTATCTCTGGGATTGTTACTTTTGATCATGGGATTGCACATCAGAACTCTTCAGTAAACTCTTCCTCACATGAGAAGCACTTGTTGTTGAAATCAAATGATAACGATGACTTACCCGAGCGAGTTGGGTTGGGGGAAGTTAAGCATAGCAACTCTTCTCTTTTTAACTACAATCACTTACTATTCTGCCAAACTTTCTTTGCATGTGAAGCACTTGCCATATTAGCTCACTACCACCACGAAAATAATTCGAATTACAGCATGTCCACAAAAAGTGCATTTTTATGTCACTCGAATAAGAAGTCATCAATGAACATTTACATTGAACAACTGTAGGAAACCTGATTTGAAAGGACGAGAACCTCTACTTTTGGAATGTATGTTGCATCTAACACAATTTTCAGAAAATTTTTGATGAATGAAATTTATAAGGAAAAAACTTGTGTTTTGTTGCTGTTTTGTGAAATAATGATGGCCTAAAATTTCAAGGTTTTTTTCAGCCCCTATCATATTAGCATAGTTCCTAAAGATCAAAAACTCAGATTCTACTCCACAGAATACCCACAAACAGCACTCTAAAGTAGAATTAAGTTTGGAATACTTTCTACATGCTCTTCTCCACCTACAGCCTGTACTATTATCTTTGCAGTGTGACTGTGAACATAGGTCTGTAGACTGTTTCTACACATTTTCGGAACCCTTCGTTTTAATACCATCTTTTGCACTGAAAGTTAGCTGACAGATATGGAAATTGGTATATATAACAGTGTTACCAATTTCACCATTTTTGTCTGGGTGGAGATGAGTTTGGATAATTGTCTGACTGTCTCAATATAAAATTTCTATAATTCCCCAAATCATTTCAGATGAAGCTGAGCTGATTCCATGAAAAAGATCTCAGATGATTTCTTTTTCCATCTTTGTTCCTTCAGTCATTTCTCTGTTGATCTTAACAAGTGTGAGATATAAATGATCTCCTCAGTTCCTTAAAATTCCCACTGGCTATTGATCGGTGGGCACCCGGTGATGGAATCATAAACTCATTTGTTTCAAAATTCACATTGCTGCATGGCAAGGTTTATAGGTTGGTGCTTACAATATTTAGTGCATAGTAGGTCTGTTTGAGGATGCGATATAACAAATCATTTTGAATAGTTAGGGGGAAAAATATAATTGCATTGTGTTCACTGTGGATATAAAGAATAAAACAAGGCACTGGTTACAGCCATAATTTAAATTATGTTGCGACCTATAATTCTATTTGTCTCATTTTTCTTAGAATGAATATGACAAATTATTAATAATAAAACATGTTGTGTTCACTACTTTTAGAACTTTCATTGGTAGTAATTTTTGTGTCTGAAGATTGCTTTGGAGGGGGGAAAGAGGAATTGTCACTACCAATACAGCTCATTCAGTTCTATCCTACTAGACTGTTTGTGGTGCATGCATGTGCAGCAACAAGACTGAAATGTATAGTCACAGAAATGCTTTCAAAAGGCTGTTATTTGGTAGTGAACCATGGTGGGGAGTGCACCACAGTGCTTTCTCTCTCTCTTCCCCCCCCCCCCCCCCCCCCCATCCTTTTCTTCATCCATCTCATGCACTCAAACAATAGAAAAGAATGCAGAGAGAAAAAATAAGAGTGCATACTACGGTGATTCTCAGAATATGTAACTTATTGATTTTTCTTTTCTGCTAACAAGTTTTTTGACAGTCAAAAGATTTTGATTCCAACCTTATAATACTGCTATCAATCTGATTTACAAGTCAGTTTGCTTCAGGATGTGCATGAAGATAGTGTATTTGATATTATCTTGATAATGTTGTTCATGATGATGTATTAAATTGAGAAGTAGTCAGTGTCAGCATGATTGATTTCACTGTGTACCGTATTGAATTTTCTGATAGATGTGTGTGAGCCAGCGTTGTATGCCAGTGGGCTCACTGCGAGCTGCAGCTGTGTGCCCCCAGAACTGTAATGGTAATGGTGTCTGTAACAGTCGAGGGCATTGCCACTGCGCTACAGGATTTGCTCCTCCATTGTGTGACTATCCTGGGACTGGTGGCAGTGAAGATAGTGGACCTGCTTCAGATCCAAATGGTTTGTAGAGAACATCAATAGTATTCTGATTTCTTTAATGTTTTATAAAACACCCTAATCATTAAAGTTTTGTTCGTTACAGTCATGAACTGGACCTTTGTATTGAGATTATGTTTTGGGACATTTTATTTAATAGTTTATTCTTCATTTCATGTTACATTTCTATTGTAAGTTTTAGACCAAAAATTGTCTGAGCACCATTTAGTGTACAGTATAGTGTAATAAATAAGGATTTCTGACTTCAGGTATATGATATTAACTGTCAATAAAATTCAATATGTGAATATATTGTCAATATAAAAAATTCTCTGACATTTTGGCCACTGTCGCAAATGGCCTCCCTCAGTGCATTTTGCTGAATGTAAGCATAAGGTCCTGAGGAAAGCCAATTGCAAATGTGGCCAAAGTGTCGGAGAATTTTACATGCAAACAATTCGGTCACGTATCTTGAAGAATTTTATTGACAGTGATAGGCCAACAAAGCCTACACTTAAACATACTATTAAGTTGTTGTTAAGATGAGTAATTTACTAATAACAGGAAGATAGTAATAAAAAGCAGGAAGAATTTCTGCATTACCAGCTCTCAGTGCTGTGGCAGGTGCAGCTGTTTATTTCAGCAAACTTATCTTCCTCCTACATCTGTTATGTCTGACTACAGCTGAGCTTCTCTGTGACTTTTTCTTTTCTATAGCAACTTTTATTTTAGTCTTTCATAATTTCTCAATTTTTACTTTGATTTTTTTTCTTAGCGAAGAAATTAATTGTCGTAAATACAGGTGACAAGCAAGTAATCATCTTCTACCGTGTTTTGCTGTTGATTACGTACTAGAAAAACTGTTAGGCTGTAGTAGACAGAGTGATCATTTTTTTGCAGGAAATCTTTATTTTGATGTGCAGCTTGAATGAACAAAGACATGAACCACCCATTTGCCTTTGTATGGTGGATATTGGTTAAAAAGTTATTTCTTTTCCTAATAAATTAGATTCGTGCACTGTCACATTTTCCATCAAGTTTTCTTTTATGTTGATCCATGATACAAAATGCTTGTAGCAAGTATAAATTGCTTTAAAATTCTTCCCATAACAATAGAGTCTCATAAATTACTGTTTGCAATATAGGTAAAGAAAAACATATTCACTAAGTGATAGTAGATAGAAATATTCAAAGGACGTAAAATTGCTAGCTTTCAGAATCAGGGAGTACTACTTCTGGCAGAAGAAGAGAAGACTGATGATGAAAAAATTACTGTATCTGTCAGAATAAGTATCCAGCACTCAGGGTCAGGGGTGCCTTGCTCGACAGGCAGCATGAGAGTGGAAACTGTGTAGTTGGTATATATCTGTGTGTGTGTGTGTGTGTGTGTGTGTGTGTGTGTGTTTGGAGGAGAGGGATATCCAAATTAAAGATGAATGAAAATATGTCACAAGTGAGCCAAAAAAGTGAGGGAAATGAAGACCAAGAAAATTTGTAATGGGTACATAAAATAAATGATACTACAAGGAATGCTGAAGACAAAAACAGTAAGAGAAAAAGGAGGAACTGGCATTGAGAGGAAGAATACAAACTTGCACATCTGTAAAACTGATATCAAGGTCATAACTACGATGTTGTATAATGAACTCTGCAATGCGATGCTAAGAGTTACCAGTATGTGCTCCCTGTTTAGGGCTATTCTTCCTTACTAATAGCTTCTGGAGGCTATCATAATCTATAAAAGGCTAAATATTTACTATAAACAAATTTGTTTGTGCCAATGTGTGACACTCATTTTGGTGGAGCATGTTTTGACACTACCAGGACTGTTGCAGGTAGTAGTAAGAGAGTGCGTAAGGTTGACATACTGCAGGAGTAGGCACAAGTATCGTATGATAAGTAAATTGACCAAGGATGAGCATGGAATCTGAACAGAATGTTTTGGGAAATCATAGGCCAACCAAAGAAGTTCGTTAATACATTAAACCATGTTAGTAATGGGTAATAAGAATCGTTCTCATTTGTTGATTTGAAAAGGATCAGAAATATGCGACTTCCAAAGGTCATGTGCAAAATTTGTTATGTGAACTATCTGGTGGGATTCTTCCAGGTAGTGAAGACAGAATGAGACTGGCATTATATTTTCATAAGGAGCCAGCATCCAAGTAAGAAAGTTTACCCTGAATGCCAAGGTTGTAGGGAAGGAGTTGTTTCACCTGTAAAGGATGACAGCTCGTAAAGTCTAAGTACTTCTCTAATTGGTTAGCTCAATGTGTACTAGAGGTTGCATAAATAAGTAATAACTTCCAACCAATGTGTGAAAAGGAAAATAGGTCTTAGCTACTGTAGTTAGCCCTAAGACTAGTCAGTCCCTTGGCTAATATGAGCAACTCAGGAGGGGAATGGACTACACATTCAGGGTAATTCCTGTGATAACTGACATCTGAAACTTATTACATAAAAACTTTCCTTTTACATTAAAGGGACCAATAATTTCCTGGAACAGCTGAAGTCAGTGACTGCCCCACCACAACCACACACTTCAATGGTCACCACTAAGCCACCTACCTCTACACCAAAATTCCTCATACACATGGTTTGTGGTGCTAAACCTTACTGCAGTGAAAACTCTTCTGATACCATACCAATGACTGTTCACTAGAATCAGCTACACACTTACCAATGATAGAAATGAATCAGGGTCGCACCCATATGAAACAATGGTAGCTCTTTCCAATGCTACTCTCTTCATGAACAGTTAACTAATTTTCACATGATCCCTGTGTAAATCTCGTAACACCTTCCTCAATACTGATATCATCCTTATAGAAGATAAAGTTCACAACTCGGTACATATAAAGCCAACTGTCAAACAGAAATATTTACATTTAACAAGTGTCATCCCTTCCATGTGAAATGTTCCCTCCTCTATAGCTTTGGCAATGATGCAACCCTATCTGTCTGGAAGAACCAGTGTAATACTGGCAATACATCTCAGAATCAAGACAGAAGAGCATGTTTTCTTGTCCTTTACTATGCTTTTGTTTATAATGCAATAATGAGTTAACCAACTTCTTTGACAGGACTATCATATTCTGAAATTGAGTCCAAGAATGAGATGTGCTCTACCTAATATTTCCCACACATAACAGCTTTTCATCATCTTTCAATTTCAGGAGCATCCTCATCAGACCCAACACTCCATCGTCATTCATTTTACCTACTGATACCTTGTGTTGCTTATCCCTGTGTGACTGCCCATGCTGTCTTGTTCACCCTCCTGATACTATTCAAGCCCCTTTACTGGCAAAACCTATTTCTTCAAAGTGAGAAACATCTGCTAAACAACTTGCATCATAATATGATCACTGTCTAACCTTTCTTATCAATGTGACAGCCACCGCATGGTCAATAAGGATGTTCACTCATGTCTGTACTCTGTGTCATGGCTGAGTACACTCTGCAGTACCATACACATGTCGATACCTGTTTTACTACACATGCCATCTTATTCTCTCTCCTGGTACCTTCCCAGAACTTGGCTCCACAACCTATGCTTGGATATTGCATTCTCCTTGGCCTCTGTTTATGAAAGTTATGCAGTATTCTCTCTCTTCTTCTTTTATTCTTTTTCGTTGTTTTTCCTTTTAATTTCTTTTATTTTTGATCCTTTTCACAATGTTTTTTGTGCTTAATTTACCCCTCTTATTGTCTGTTGGCCTGGGATCGAGTGAGCTTACCTAGGTCCTTAAGCATTCCCAGGTTTTTTTTCCCCATCACATTCCTTCTTCTAGAAAAAGCTAGCAATTTTATAGCTATCTACATATTTAAATCTACTGCCATTTGATAAGCACATTTTTCTCCATCAATATTATTAACTGTTCAGTTCACTAGTAATTTTGACCAAAACTTGTTTGATTTGTGACTGTGTATTTTACACACTGAAACTGTGTACTGTATGTTCATTCCATTGGACTGAATAGTGTAATAGATCTCTTTTAATTCTTTACACAGCATTTTTCTCTCTCTAGTCTTGCTACAGCTTTACACAGTGTGCTTTCCTTTCTGAGAAGGAATCTATTACTTCATTAAAGTTCATCAAATATTTTGCTACCCGAAATATCAAAAATGTCATTGTCTAATACCAAAAAAGCTGTTAATATGAATAGTATCCAAGACTGGTGTGGTTTTTTGATTTGATTACATCTGTTTTGTCACTGTCTGCTAGATAAAACGAAGTATACCTTTCTAATATTGTAGCAGTTGTAACATGCAGCTAATAGGTGAGACTGTTTTGGTACAAATGGTCATTTTTGTCTACCTTATTTATATAAATAACACGTCAGAATATAATTCACCAAAGTACCAGTATCAAATGTCTATTAGGCCTACTACAAGCAAGAAGTTTTACTTAGGAAATAATTCCACATTTCATTCATACGTTCCAGTTTCTCAAACACGAGATCAAAAAGTAGTAGTATGAAATTTTTATATAAATTTGGGAGCGGCATATTCTTCCACATAATTTCTGTGCTGTCCCCATCTCTTCTCCTTGCTCGTTCTAAAAACCAATTTTGTCATCAGCCATTCCTGCTATTGTCAAAACTTATTCTCTGGTTAACTGTTATTCCTGTTAGTCATTTATTTCTACTGTGGTTGTCTGAATATATGGATTTTGCTAATACAATTAACGCTGATCATCCGCATACCCAATCAACTGCATAAACAAAGAGCGATTGGCATTAACACATTCGAGTTTATTCAGCTCAGCTCAGCTGTTAATATGAATAGTATCCAAGACTGGTGTCCTTTGTCTGACAGAGTTTTTTTATTTCTAGATGTGATGGGGATTCCACTGGCAGAGGTATCATGTACACTGTGCACGCATTCAAAACTCAACTTATGGTTCATTCAGAAATCAATGTAAAATGTTCAAAAATAACAAGGATGTTTTTCAAAATCATTTGAATAATTGATAGACCAACGTGCGCTGGATGTTAGGCACTTTGTGAAACAAGGTATTTTTTCTTCAAGAATATGAATTTGGCGCCCCCTAAAGTTGCTGCAAGGGTAGATATCCCAGTTTGCCCCTCCTAGATCTGGGCCTGGGAATAGGGACAGGTGGATGTGGGTGTCAGGATACCATGTGGATTTCTCATTTTAGGGCATGACAAAAGGTAGTTGAAACCCTGGCAGAGAGGTACTGCTCCTCACTGCAGATGCGATGACCATGGGTGGCTAGAATGTGTGGAAGGGACTGCTTGGTTTTGGATGGGTAGCACTGTTGAAATGGAGTATTGGTGGTCGGTAGTTTCGATGTTGACGGAGGTACTGTTAGAGCTGTCTGTTAGGTGGTGGTCGACATCAAGGAAGGTAGTCTGTTGGGCTGAGAAGGACCAGGTAAAGTGGGGGTGGGGTGGGGGAGGGGGGAGGAGAAGGTGTTGTGGTTCCGGAGGAATGTGGGTAGGATGTTGTTACCCTTGTTGCAGGTTGTGAAGATGTCATCAGTGAATCTGAACCAGGTAAGGGGGTTTGGGATTCTGAGTGGAAGGATTCTTTTAGATGGTCCATAAATAGGTTGGCATAGTATGGTGCCATGTAGGTGCCCATGGCTGTACTGCAGATCTGTTTACAGGTGATGCCCTCAAAGAAGTAATTACAGGTGATGATGTAGATTGTCTTGGTGACCAGGAAGTAGGTAGTAGGTTTAGAGACAGTTGGGTTTGAGAAAGGTACTGTTCAGTGGTGGCAAGGCAGTAAGCACTGGGGATGATATTGTTAATGGTGGCAAACTGAAAGTGATGAGCAGGGTGCTAGGTGATAAAGGGCAGTAAATGTGGGAAGTCTGCAGAGGAAATGATTGAAGTTGGGTCTCTGCATCTGAATGCAACAATAACCATGTGCTTATGAGGTGTGTGTGTGTGTGTGTGTGTGTGTGTGTGTGTGTGTGTGTGTGTGTGTGTGTGTGGTTTTTCCCTCTTTTTCCTACATCAGATGAGCAACCTTTTGTGATAGCTTAATAATATCCAATAGTCTACTTTTAAATTTGCCTGTTTGCAGCTCTCTGTGTCCTCCAGGTGGTGAGTGGCAACCTATCCTAGTTTATATTATTGTTATTCCATGCCAGAGTTTCAGTTGTTTAATATTTGATATCAATAGATCTGTTTTATTAAGGATAACTTTCTTCACCATTATCAATCTTCTATGTTTTTTTGATTTTTCCATATTTTAAAGTCAGTATTGATACAAGTGGCACAGTGGTTAATATGACACTTAGTTCACATACTGAAAGAGCAGGACTATCTGCGTTTCGCGTGTCTCTCTTACGATGAAAGCGAGGATGGATGATCTGAAGATGACACATTTAATTTCCTTTCTTATCCTTGTCCAGTTGTGATGTTCTCAAGTTATGACGACCCCATCATCAGTAGTGTATTAAAGATTAATCTTCCACCTCTTCTCTTTTTTTGAAATCATGCTTTCCAAATAGGTCGATGATTACACGTCTCCTGCTATAAAATCAATTTGCTAAACATCAACATTGAAGAGGTCCAGCTTTGATGGGATGTTGTTATCCTACTTTCTATCACTTTTCATAACTTTTGCCTCTGTTTCATTTTAACTTGACCCAGCATCTTCTCTAATTGACCTGACAATTACGTAAGTGTAGGCTTCTGTGGCTGTTGTTATCTTCAGCAAAAATGTTTCCAGATGTGTGACTGCATTATCATGTTGTTATATACTGAGACCAATATTTTGACTTGCTGCAGTAGACATGTTGAAGACTCAGGCCATTCTTGCCAATAGTTTTTCTAGTTGTTTCTTACTTCTGGGATGAAGTGCTTTTTCATCTGTGCATTGGTATCTATTTTCTTTAGAATTTTGTTCATGTTTTGAGATTCTCTTTCATTCCATTTTTACTTTTAGGGTTTCTATAACACAACAAAGGCAATAAAATACGCTTTACATTCTTACTAATGTGAACTTTATTTCTTGATTTTTCCTCATTTATTGATATTTGTTATAGGTATCACTATCTTTTATTTCCTTGTAATTGCGTGTCATCATCTTGCACACAGTATCTAATTTTTCTAAGACCATATGATTGTTATGTTCCTTCATACATTTTTGTCTTTCCCATTTTTACTTTTCATTCTTACAACTCTCATGTTGTATGAACTTTTCCACAGCTTATTTGTGAAAAATATCATTGTAACTTTTAGGAATTTTATGAAAATGAATGCCTGGATGCCTCCGAATATGTCGTCATTTGCAGTAATGTAATTTAATTTCTCCAGGTCATCTGTTTTTGCCCCCCCCCTCCCGGTTAAACTACTGTAGCATTTCTGGCGGTTAAAGATCCTTTCTATTCATGTGCTTGATTAACTGTATTTATTACCACTGTCTTTCGTAGTTTGTTGCATGTGGGCTTTCCCTAATTATTGTATTTCATTTTTCATTTTTTTCTTTCATATTAGTATATAAAATTGCTAATGAATGTTTTTTCTCTTTCAGGAAGAAAAGATGTAATCACAGCAATGTACGTGATATTCTTAGGAATTGTTCCTTTAGTCGCCATAATCGCTGTTTTCATTCATTACACACGGCGAAATGTGAAGTACTGGTGGAAGAAAAACAGCAGCATCCCATCTTCGACCATTACAATGAATGGAAGAGGCCCTCCATCGTACGTAATGCCTCACTTCATAACTTCATTGCACCAGAGACTGCGTCAGATTTGTAATTCTTGTTGTAGAGTGGAATGTGGGAATGGTCTGTGCAGAGCTATGCATGAATACTTCAGTAGTTTAAGAGACAGAATGCATACTTACTTTAAATGTGATGTAGTGCATGAAAATAGCCAAAACAACTTCCAGAAAACTGCTTCAGCTGCTGAAATACATTCTTTTTCTGTTGCTGGTGCAGGTGTTAACAGTTGCCTTTCTGGAAGTAAGAAAGAAATTACTAAAACTGGTTTAATATCCACAACAAACAGTAATGTTATCCATATTCTTAATGCTGAAAAAGGTTTCCAAACTGTTAATGAGTCAAAGATACCAGGTACAGTGCCTAACAATGTTGCAGGACTATGTGAAGAGACAAAACATGGTGGTGTAAACACAGTCAATGTTGAAGTGCATCTACCTACAACCACTCAAAGTACTCTACATCCCAAGAGCATAAGCACTGAGAGTAATATTGCATCTGTAGGCAATCATATTAGGAATTCCACCAAAAATATTCTTCGAAAAAATTCTAGAGGTTTGTCCATAAAAACTGCAACTTCAGAAAAACGATTGTTGCAACAGTCAGACTCATCTGGTGCTTCTACACCAGAAACACCACCAATGCTAAGGATTAATGATGTGGCCTTCAAATCTGTTGTTAGCAAGCCAAGCGTTTCAGCACTTGCATCAAGATTTGAAGCAACAGCCTCTCAAAATAATGTAGTGCAGATATAATGTAGATGCTTTTTTCCATATAATGAGATTACTTCATGAAGTTTTTCAAGTATAATGTAAATATCCCATGCTTTTAAGCTGACTCCGTTTGCCAGAGGGGTGGCACATATATGTTTTATCTCCCAGTTTTTCTTGGCATAATCATAACAGAGTTGTTGAATGGAAAGCCACCATCGATTTCTGTAGACACAAGACTGTTTTGTCACAGTCATTACTCAAAACATTATGTTGAAATCAGAGAAACACCATTGCATACTGTAACACTTATTTAAATATGTTATTCATGAAAAAAATACTTATACTACCCTCAAGTGCTAATTTTATTTCATATTGCCCTGCAGAGCTTTCATCTGTAAATTTCTTAAATGCTTTGTAGCATCGTTGCAATTGGCTCATTTTCAGTTACTAGTTGTTTCTAATAGCTAAATAATGGAAAAGCTTTTTATAATTTATCGTTGTCTCAAACTTAACATTGTGTTGGTCTGTTGCTCTGTAAGCTCTTTTAAATTTATGAATTTAATTCTTTAATTTTTAAAGCATGGGTGTGATTTACAATGAATGTTACCTTTTCTTATATGTACCTGCAATCATAACACAACGTTTCTTCTTATATACATCTGGACTGGGACAGACTGCAGTACATTAGACAAATTTCTGGTTCCGAGTAATATGAAATTTTTTTAAACACATAAATAGTTCATAAACTACATTTTACCATGCATTATTACCCTTAGTTATTATAATGTGTGTAATGTTTACATACTTTTCACACTTGTAAATGTGTTACATTGTAGTCATTTTGATAATTAAGATGATTATAGTTGTTGTTGTTATTATTATTATTTGCAGACTCATAAACAAAACATATTTGAGCAGTTTTATCCTTTAGGTGGTTCAGTAAATTTATCTTTCTTTTCTTTTTTTCATCTGGCTTCCTGCTTTGCTTTTGAAGTTGCTTTTAACATGCATATGGTGTGTGTGTGTGTGTGTGTGTGTGTGTGTGTGTGTGTGTGTGTGTGTGTGGTGGTTGTTTATCAGCTACTAAAGTTGCTTATTTATCATGCAGAAATGATAGACTGTGACATTAACTCCACTTTATGGAATTCTTTACAGTGTGTGTAATTTGCTTACAGTCTTTTAAATTTGTGTGCTGTAAATTGCTTGAAATATAATGATAATGATTCTCTCTATAGGATGAAACCTTTGGAGAAGAAAAACGGTCAACTGCGGAGAATAAGCCGTGGAAATTCCTTGGCGTATCACCCTGATAAAAGCATTGGATTGGAAATTTCTGCTCCGCTTCCTGCTGACCACCGAAGTGCTTCTGATAGTGCTCGTGCTTCTCTTCTTCCAGCACATGACAGCAGTTCTGGATCACTTACTGGTTCAGCAGCATCAACAAATACAAACAGTTCAGGGAATCTTCAGAATAATTTACTTGGACACTTTAAAGGCTTCACAATTACACCACTACCCTCTTCGTCAGAAGGATCTTCGCAGATTCATTCACCACCTGTGAGGACACTGGCCTCTCCAGTTTCTCCTCCAGTAGTCCCCTCTGTCGCCATACTCCCTCCAAAGCCAACTAATTTTCCTGCAAGGTCAAGTAATACATGTACCACAGCTGCACAGAATAACTTTATTCCTGCATCAGCACCTCTGTCCACATCAGTAACGAGTGCACCTGTGTCTAGACCAGTTATTAGCAACCCAATTCTTGATGCAACTACTTGCACTGCTAAGGAGCTTGTTGCTGCTCGAGCAGCACCGTCAGTACCTACAAGGCCAGCACCTCAAGTTCCTCCTGCAAATATAACTTCAGACACCAATACCAGTTCAAATAAACCTCCCAGGCCTGTGTCTATACCTAACACATCTGCTGTTAATATGTCTGCTTTCTCTTCGTCATTAGAAGACAGAAAATCTAAAGAAAATGGTTCAAGCTATCCCACACTTACTCGTATTGCATCTTTTATGATGCGCCAAAATCCAGTAAATAGATCACAGTCTAGTGCTCATGGAACAGGCCATAATAATGAAAAGAAACTGAAAAATAAACTAGGGGATGGCACAAACTCACTTCCTAGAACACACCATCATGCTGTTAAAGCCGCTAAACTTCAAATTGATCGTGATACACTTAGAAACTTGCAGATTTCTGAGCCAATACCACTGCAAGAAATAGAAGTTCCACAGAATGCATTGCCAGTAAGAGCTGCTGCATCAGTATCAAATGAAGAGCCCAATAAGAATGTTGTCATGCGAGCTCAGAGCATGAGGAGCACAGGATCGGTTGTGCAGAGACCGGCCATTCCTACATTTGGATCAATGAGACAGTCTTCTGCCACAAAGAGACCTACAAGCATTCCAGCCGGAAGTCGTCCTACATCACCTCCACCTCGGCCACCTCCACCTCCGACAACCAAAGCTGATGAATTACATACAGGAATCATAGGACTACCAGGCTATCAGAACCCACCTGCAGTAAACAATGGTGAATATGCTTATGATGACTGCTTAAATCTCATACAAGAAGGTTCTGCCCCATTAGCTAACATTGATGAAGAAACAAGTCCCGTGAGTGCTGACAACATATATGCTGTGATTGAAGAAAGTCCTCCTGAAAAAAGTAGGAAGAATACTGAAAGAGGCTTTTCAACAACTGCAAAGACAACAAATGGAAACACAAAAACAGCTGAGAAATCTGAGTATGCTGCACCCTCATTTAGTGAATACCATTCACCAAAACCACTGGAAAACAGTGTTTCTGCTGGGAGTGCTGAATCAGTTGGCCTACTTTCAGAGATAGTAAATGAAATTCAGGCAAGGAATATGGAATCTATATATAGTAGTTCTACTGTTGCCAGGGGAAAGAAAGAAGGTGACACACACAAAACGGAAGACAATGATGCTTCTTCTACAGTAACAGGCACAGACTCTTCAGTGGCTGGTTCAGGATCACCACAACCTTTTCCTGAAAAATTAAGTGCAGTAGCTTCTTCTAACAGTTCTTTGGGCACTTACGTAAATGCACCATATGCCAGCAGCATATACAGATCTTCTGCCAGCACGTATAGTAACACTTCACAGAGTGGAGTGGGTCCTCCAAGCACAAAGGCTTCAAACAGTTCATCCAGTTCCAGTAGTGGCTACCTGAGTCCATTAGCTGTCAATTCTGGATCAATGGGCACTACAAAACCAAACACTTTAAGCAGTAAGCCTGGCGATTTTAGCACTTTTAAGACTACACCCAGTCACTCATCAGCATCCACAACAGAAAGTTTTTCTAAAAGTTTCGATGTGTCATCGTACAAACCGTTTAGCTCTTCTCTCCAGCGTTCTTCTGGCCCGTTGGCTGCAGCTTTCCGTTCAACACCACAAAATGCAGGAAGTGCTGAACTTGATACAAAAGCCAACATCAATTCAGAAAATAAAGGTGTAGCCTCAGCATTAAAATCTGAAAGTGTTTCATCACCTTCAACAGTAACAGATGCAAAAAAATCATCAGAATCTGTAACAAAAGCACAAATAGGCATAAAGAATGAAAAAATAGCACCAAAGCCTGCAACAGGTGCAGCTGCCCTGACCAGAGTGTCAGGTCCAGTAGCTGCTTCTGCAAATGGAACTCAGAAACCCACTTCTGCAATTATAACAAAAGGAAATGTAGTAACTTCTCCTACTAGCTCTACTTCAAGTAAAAATAAAATGTCTGTTAGCGGTGTTAAAACTGGTAATGTAAATAATAGTCCTGATGTAGTTTCTAGTTGTTCTGTTGTTGAGAATGGATCTGCAGAGAAATCTCCTGATGTAGTAAGTGGAAAAGGTAGTAGGTCAGGTGCTAGGTCTCCTGATGTGGTGCCAACAAATGTCGATAAATCACAAACACAAATAAGTCAAAGGACTGCTGGACGCTCAGCAACAAATAATAACAAAAGTGCACCATCTATCAGTGCTTCTAAAGCTTCTAGTGCAACAGGGCTAGCAAAACAACCACAAATGACATTAGGGAAGACAAGTGTTTCAGGGAAACAACCCCAGACAGCTCCAAAGCCAACAGTACCAAGATCTGTTAGCAGTGCAGCAGATAAACGGAATGTGTCAAACAGTGGCAAGGAAAGTGGTATCAGGACAGCAGGGAAGGGGCCTACTGTTGCAAGGTCAGCATCGGAATCTTCTGGTAATCGAACAATGCCCACTGGTGCTCGCCAGGCTGCCAGCAAGCTTTCCCATGTTGCATCTTTGCAACAAAAATTTGAAACTGTATCAGAAAAGAACACTGGGTCTGTAACGAGCTCAAGAGTACCCTCAAATGCTTCAAATAAAGTTAAACCATCCTCACCCAGTGCAAGTTCAAAAGCCATTTCTGATTCAGGAAGAACTGTTTCCTTTAAAAAGTGAAGGATATGTGTTTTTGTTCTAGAGTTAATGCTCTGATTCTTGTTACAATGAAGTATGAGGCTTCATAAGCAAGGTGTACTGCTGAATGCCTAATTCAGTGAGAATATGACTCGCATGGCCATCAAATGAGATAAGTGTCTTATGTAACTTTTATATCTTTTCTGGCATTTCTCACAGAACATTTTGTTTCCATTTTTGAAGTTCTGTAATGGTGCTTATTGTAATGAAGAACTAGAACTCATGGCATCTATGTGCACAGAATAGTCGAGAAATTGAAGTTAGACTAACAATGCTGAGAGACAAAGTAATGAGCATTGTAGGACATGTGCCACTGATTTTGCTGCTGTGTTGTATTTAAGAAAATGGCTCTGTACCGTGGTGAACTGATTAATGTATTTTTTAGCCTAGGACTGAAAAACTTTAACCTGGAGAAACAAAATCAAAGCATTCCTGTTACATTCATTACCATATTATGGTATCCAAAATATGTTTCTTATTTTGATGAACAATTTAAGAAACAATGTTAATTTTCCAGATCACTTTTATGTGTTACAAAAATTATTGGAACTATGAAAACATAGTGGTGCAATGTGTCAGACGATTTTAAAGTTTTGTTAATGCATAACATATACTTTTTATAGCAGAGTTTTCAACTTGTTGATTGTTACCAAGATACTGGTAACAGGTTTGTTTAAATGTTTACATGACAACTGTGATAATATTTTTTTATTGTGTAAATTGTTTACTGTTAATGTAATTTGTATAATGGTATCTAGAGCAATGCTTCAGTTCGTATTTATCCAGTACAGTCACATTGAACATTGGAAGAAACATAAGAGGAGAACAGTACTGCAGTTCTTTTAATGATTAAGAAAGCTTAAAAGAAACCATTTATGTAATTTACCTTTTTGCCTTGCAGTCTTGAAATGGCAGGCTTCTTTTCAAAAGTTGAAATCTGGCTAAGTCATAGAGCTGTTAGTGCAACTCTAAAGTTGGTATTAAGTATTGCAGTAGGGAAATATATGTCCTTGACCAGTAAATGTGATACTTAAGGCACGGAGAAGTATAGTTTTACCTTTTTTATGAATTACAGGTTATACAGTATGAACAAATCATTCCACTTTCCTATCAGATGGAAAAAGCTGTTATTGTTATGTTAACCTTTTCTCCCCTTTGTAAAATAAGCTAATTTCTATAATGTAGTGTGTCAGCTTTGCTTGGGAATTATTGTTGGTACTAAAATGCTGATGGAAGGATCTCCATTGTTTCAACACTTTAAAATGTTTTTATTCCGCATAGAACTTGAACTACAGTTGTAGTTATTTAATTGGGGGAAGCAGTTGCTCCTGTAGGCTTACACATTATTGGAGGAGATCTTGCAGTAAAACCCTAGTTATGTGCAACTGTACATCACATTTGAAAGTTTGAATAACTGTTGTTTTAGGTAGATTACTTATCTGAGGTGCCCATAAACAGTGTTGCACAACAGCAAGGGACCATTAAGTGAGGTTTTATTACATTTCATCAGTTTACTTTAAGTAAGAGTATAATTATGGTTCTCTTTATATGCTTGTATCTGCATGTGAATAGCTACAGAACTTTCTGTGCTCATCCAACTATTTTTACATCACATTGTCTGTAAAACATGTGTATTTGAGATACAGTTTGTATCCAGGATAGCATAGACAATCTCAGAATTAAAGTGGATTCATTGACCATTATTGGTATTACTGCTCTGAGTTTTTTTGCATCATATGCTGACAGAACTTAAGAACAAAACAACGATTAGTTAGCAGCTACAAGATCACATTCAGAATTAATTTAAACTAATTACCTGTGAGAGAAAGAAAGAGGCTGGTACTATTCTTCTGATAATTTCCTGTTAATTACCAATGCTAACATAAAGTGAGTGCCAATTCGAGCTTCAGTGAATTCATCCATGTTAGACAGCACCTCAGTTCACAATTTGTTGAGAAATTCCTTCAGAGTTATCAATTTTAATTACACAGTATTGCTTGCACATCTCTTTTTTAGAAGTCGATCACCTTGAAGAACTGTTGTTGTTTGCAGATACTTGAAACTCTTCTTAAGAGAGTTCTGTGTATGACAACTAGACTAAAGTATAAGACATGCAGTCACACTTCCACTAACCAAATTCCTTCACATGTTGCATATTTATGGACCACTCATTGAATCACTCTACAGTTTTCCTCTTACACTGTTATTCTGTTCCATATCACCTACATTTGCATCTGGTATACTCGATCAACACAGATGGTGCCATTTTTATGTTGCTAATAGTAAATTAAAGTTATGAAGAGAAAGTAATCGCACTTTTTTATTGCATTTTGAATTGGACTGTTCATCTGAAGAAAACTTCTGAACATCTTGATTATTACTGTTCAAGAATGCATTGTTTTTCAACCATACTTGAAATGTAATTTTTTTTATCACATGTAAGTGAAACAATATTTTTGACCATTTATTATTATCTTTAGAAATACAGCTGTATAGTGGTTTTAATCATGTCACAATCATGCAGGGTATATATTTTTAGTGTTTTTATTTCAACCCAAAGGTTTAGGGATGGAAAAAAATTGTTGCTGTGAAGAAAATAATCTTTAGGTGGCATTTGTGTAATTCACTATTCATTTATTGATTCTACAGTTGTTTATATGTTGTGATATGGTTTTATCAGTTTTATATCTATACTATTCTTCTTTAATCAAGATGACATAGAACCACATTATGCAGAGGTAAGAGGGATGGAGAAGAAAAACAAAGCATTGTTAATATGAAAAATGAAGGCAGAAGTCTTTAGAATGAGGCAGCACATGGGTGAGAATATTGGTTGAAGCTCTTAGTGGTGAGGTGTTTTTGGTGATGACTCAGATGTGTGGCCTTGGTGCTAAAATAGGGTACTTTTATATTCATGTCCAATATCTAATTTTCTTCCCTTTTTAGAAATATGAACCTATTTTTTTTAAATCTATTACTTCCCTTGAATGTAGGTTTTGTGTCATAACAGACCATAAGTTGCATTTTCATTATTATTTAAAGTGAAAGTGGCTTCAGTTCCTGAGAAAGACTTTTTGCATTTTTAATCTGAATTGAACAATCACTTTACTCCATCTTCTTTGTTTCAGAAAACAGTATTTCATTTCATTTAGTTGTGTGGTGCTCTTTAACTGTCAAGCATATCAGCTATTTGATATATATGAATGTTGTGTGTGGTGTTAATTTGGAGATGTGTACCCACATAGTAGCTCTTTTGTATAATGAGTGTTGTATGATAGTGTAGTTGTCAGCAATTGGCTGTATTTAGATCTGATATAAAAATTCAGATTTAGACATAATGGAGTGTGGTTAAATCTTATATGCAGTGGCAGATTTGGTGTACTAAACACTGGCCAATTTGTACTGGTGCTATTGACCTGGAGCGTAGAATAACTATTTACCATCAATGGAAATCTACATTTCTTCCTGTAGCAGTTTTAAGCTACTGCAAATTGTTCCTTTTTTTTAGAAGAAATATTTTAATGAAATATTCAATTAAGAGTTCAGCTTCATTAATTTCACTGTGTTTTTGATATCTTTCAAAAGACACTCTTTATTATAGACTCATGGGTAATGTCACTACTAAGATTTTGGAAGAAATTTTGTTATATGGAATTGCCAGGGCAGGGGGGGAGGGTGTTCATGTGAAGTACATAATCTTATTGGCATAACAGCTGCATCAGATGCAAGTGCTTTGGGAGGTGTATGTGCTCCAAAACTACTGTATTCAAATAATGTACTGCGACTTCCACTGTTTCCAATGGATTTTCGTAAGTTACAATATTCATCAAATGTGCAAGAGCAATACAATAGAATAACAATTGACACCAAAATTGGCTGTTTTGTGGGAGCTGAGACACTAAATATAACCTTTCCCTTGTTCTTGTATCTATTTCTATGATGAACATATCTGCAAACAAAGAAGATGTGATTCTTAATTCAGTGTCTATAAAGAAAGTATAGTCCAAAAAAAAAAAAAAAAAAATGAATGTGCATAGGTTTCCAAAGCTTTGTAGGGTAATACTGCATGTAGAATAGCTCCCTCTCCCTCTTCCCTCCCCCCCCTCTCCCTCTCCCTCCCCCCCCCCCCTGTGTGTGTGTGTGTGTGTGTGTGTGTGTGTGTGTGTTGTGAGAGGGGGGGGGGGGGGGGGGGTCACACACACATGTGCGAGCACACATCATACATGTTCTGCAAGTGTGTGCCAGAATTATTGTGCAAAATCTGATGTAGTTCCTGTTACTGAGACAAGGGCAAGAAAAAAAGAACTCACTGTGGTTTGAATATTCTTACTTCTGCAATTATCTTAATTTTTCCCTCGAGTCTCAAAATGCAATAGAGGTGGCACAGTTAAATTAGCACTGGAATATACTTACTTATCAATCCCAAAAATGAATCTGAAACTTTGAAAACTATATTCTGAATTGTATCAGTTCTTATCAGTAATGGTGGAAGCAATGCAATAAGCAGTCTCACATGCTGGCATGCAGGTGTTCTAATTCCTTTGCAGTTGAACAACTAAGCTGAAACGCAGCACTCGTCTCCATACAGTATGTTTTATGTGACTTCAATGATGTGAATTACTTTTCATTTAATATTCGTATATAGAATCTATATTTTTGCAACAATATGCAAGTTTCCCACTTAGAAACACAATAATGTGATGGCTTAGGCTTTATACGTTTGTCTAATGCTTGAGCTCATGTCCTGCTTGCAATCTGTATGCATTTGTATGTATAAACCTGACTAATCTATATTCTGCTTTAGACATACTGTTCTCATATCATTAAAATATAGTTTAGTAGGAAGTGCCATAATGTTGTTCCAAGTGGCCCTTTTTGTCATGTGCATCAGGATAATTACCTGGGATGGCATTGATTCTCATGCTGATATTGGCTATAGAGCAGTCAGAGCTGAGTCTGTTACATGTTAGTTTTGTATGTACTTATTTGGCAAAAAGGCAGTACATCCATTTCTGTGTTGTGCTACACCTTCTTCTCTATGGAGAACAGCTGTCATTTCCTGCACATTATTGTAGAAAAAAATACGAATCTCAATTTTGCTTTGTTCCTTTCCATATTTCTAGTAAAATGTCAAGACTTCAGTATTTATGTATGTGTGCTCATGCTTCGAAATAACTAACAAATGTTAGGAAGTTGATCTCTAAGTAGTGAATATATTTAATGTGACTTTCTGCATCTGATGAAGATATTTTGTTAATGCTATATTGTAGTAACTTCAACTGATGGTGGTAATGATTCGCATCTGCTAAGGCAGTCAAACAAGTGATGAATTCTTCGAATATCTTTTTTTGGTCATACAGCATACTAAAAAATGAGATCTGACATCAACAACAATAACACAGTTATTTTTCATTCATATAAAATTGCTTGTGACACTTCAGAACAGTGAATTAAAAACTACTGATAATGCTGATTGAGTTAAATTTTAAGCTCATGTCTCTTATAAAAGTATTTTATGACAAGTTTTCCTTCTGAAAGTATAATACTTCTCTATTTCACTTTAAATTTGAAGGTATCTACTGGAGAGCCACTATTATTACCTGTAAAACTATGTAGATTTTGCTGTTAATTATTAGCACTGACAATCCAGATTTGATGATTATATTTTCCTACATGTCTGTGAGATATGGATTTTTCTAGCATGTCAATATTTGATTCTCAGTGTACTTTGTAAAAATGCTCTGCCTGTACTATTATTAATGTATCAGTGATACTCAGATGTTAATACCATGTCAGTGTAAAAAACCTTGTGTATATGGTATATGTGTGTGCTTCATATTATTTATTACAAGATTGAAGTTTGGTGTACTAGAGCAGCATAATTCCTGTGGATATGGTTGCAGTGATTTGTGCATTATACATAAACTTGATTAATTCGTCATGTCATGTTTGTATAATTGTCTCTATGGCAAATTTTACTACTATGAATTCTAAACTGCTATGATTCGCAAAGAAACAGATGCTGTTGTTCAGCTCTATGAAGTGTGTAACAATCGCACGAGTGCTGGAGAAGTTGATGCAATGACAGTTTACACATGTTGTAATAACAAGATTGCCTTTCAAAAACATCATTTATTTTGAAAGTGGTGTATCTTAATTAGATTATTTTAGCTGAAATTTCAACCAGTTGACTTACAAATGAATTATGCTGCCTGAGTATATACAGTCAATGATAAGTTGTGTAATGAAAGATTGTTGTATGTTACAACTGGTTGTCGTCAGAGTATGTTATCAGGATTGTTGATTCGAGTTGGGAATGGAAACATTATGGAACAGCTTCAAAGTTCACCAGTCCTTATGTGACACTAAAGGATTTATGTTTTTCTATATTGTACACCATATGTATTAATTTTTTAAATTATTTTGTTGTATAAATACCAAAGATTTTTGTATTATAAAATGGTGCACAAATGATGTACTTACTTTTGAAGTTCTTTCTACCAAAACAACCTTTCAATCCACCACCCATCTCATTTAGTCATTCATTAACATATCATGTTCTGTAAACCTATAATGAAATAGAGACTTAAAGGACAAGAGTGAGTCAAGCTATTTATTAAGATAAAGATGGAGGCACTGCAGCAGGCTAATTCAAAATTTAGCTGTTGCTAGTCTATATACATAAGGAGGAAACACTTAGTTTTTCAAAAGTTTCTCTCTCTCTCTCTCTCTCTCTCTCTCTCTCTCTCTCTCTCTCTCTCTCTCTCTCCCTCCCCCCCCTCCCCCTCTCCCTCCTCTATCCCCCCCTCTCTCTCTCTCTCTCTCTCTCTCTCTCTCTCTCTCTCTCTCTCTCTCTCTCTCTCTACTCAACTGCCATTTTTGTCAAATACTTCAAACAAATCATTTACTAACTCAAGAATGCTGTTAGCTATCTGTATGCTGGCAAAGTTATGATCTTGTTAACACTGGAATTAGAGTTAAGGAGAATTTAGATCCTGTTTAACAGTAGAAGAAGAGGCTGATGAAGCATCCTTGTTCTTTGTTTTTGACCATCTGGGGATTTTCAGTGTCCTCTATGAATCTACTGGCAGCCATCATAGAATGTGGCACCAAAATATAAAATTCCTTTTTGAACTCTTTATAGGGTTGCATAGTCACTGTGGAATTTATTTCTACTTTCAGAGTTGTGGGAGTGACTTGCACAGCTCATTCAGTTGTGTTAAACATAATTACCTTCAGGCAGTATATCTATTCACACATAAGTGTGAGAATACGCAGGTCCCTGAGAAGGCTTCTGTGAGATGTTTTGTCAGCTTTACATAATATTTTTACTGCATTCTTCTGTGGAATACTTTTTGACCTTAGCTGCATTACCCCAGAAGATTATGCCATAGAACAGTACTAAATGAAAATATGAAAAATCTGCTATCAATCCTGACTTCCGGTCAAAACAGTAAGAGAGATTCCTAAGTGCAAAGTGGACACAACTAAGATTTTTTCTTAACTTTCTCAAGTGCTAGTACTGTCTTCCCTTATTATCCATCTGGATGACTAGTAACTTCACATATTCAACCTCATTCTCTATGTCCTTTGATATCTACTTCTGATATCTGTAAGTAATTTTTATGCATTTGGAAAAGCATGTTATTAGTTTTTTGTAAGATTAAGGGGTTATCCTTCCACTGTGAAGCAGTTGTAAGTCTGTTCGACTAGATGCAAATCATTCTAAGTGTCATTGATCAGATGTATCTGAGATGAAATCAGTATTGACAAGTCCACAACCAACCACTTCTCAGTTATTTCTACTAAGCATGGTTAGTGCCCTTAATGCGTCATGAAGGTTGAAACCTTTCCTGTTGATGGCCTGTACATTCTCAGAGCTGTTACTGTGTGTACTTCGAGTCTCATATTGAAGCATAGCACAAAAAGAGACTTTCAGTGCAATACTTATTTAGATCTATGATATGGGACTTACTCCACTTTTTTTGTATGTAGCTACTCCCCTTTTCCTTATATCACACATACTGTAATTTAATACTGACTAGTATCCATGTAGGTACTTCTGTTCAGTTTTTATATGATTTCTGAAAGATGATCTTTTGTGTGTAACACATCTGTATAAATATCTTTAATTTTTTTTGTTTCCTTTGTGATATGAGATACTCATTTTTCTTATTTAAAAAAATGTTTGTTTTGTTGGAGAAGTTCAAATGAATTATGGTTGTTACCCATTGTGCTGTTCAAGCTGCCATGTTTTATGTCTCCACTGATTGCTACAACTGTGTCTGTAGTTATTTGGCAGCTGGTTGTTTGGAAATAAATATGTTAAAAAAGTCTTAATGAAAATACTGGAAACCACAAGGATAGGGTAATAATGTTCTGCCTATTTGTTGTGCAAGTAATGTCATCTCATTTACGCAAAAATGTCCACACTTTGTACATATGCTGCATTTAATATCTGATCTTATTTCTCTTTATAAAAAGAGCAGTGGCGTAGAAGTACTCTATTCACTGTTACTGAGTGCCGGTTAGACCGTCAGGTGAGAGAGCACTAAGAGTTCCTGTTGCTAATAAGGTGAGTACACTGCTGTGCAGATGTGAGCTGAGTTGGTGACCCTTCGCTCACAGCTCTAGGCAGTGTTTTGCTTCCATCACACAGCTTGAGGCTGCTGCCAAGTGGCATCACTGCGGGGGGTCGGATGCGGGGATGTTGAGCACAACCCACATCTCCCGATCTATCCACTGCTATGGCCGCCCCGGATACTGCCTGCACTGAGGTTGACCCCTCACATGTGGTAGAGTCGGAGATCATTCCAAAGTCTGGCAGGCAGCAAAAGACTTTTCGTGGGGCCGATCATAGGGCCTCCCTGGTTCGTTTGACGAACAGGTTTCAGGCGTTATCTATGGCTGACGAAGTCTCTGAGCCGGATGCAGTTGTTCACCCTGTTCCAGATGAAGTTTCTTGGCCCGCAAGGTCTGAGCATTCAAAGAGGGTGGGTTTGCTGGTAATTGGGAGCTCCAATCTTAGGCACGTAATGGGGCCCCTTAGGAACATGGCTGCCAAGGAGGGGAAGGAAGCCAATGTGCACTCCGTGTACATACCGGGGGGGGAGTCATTCTGGATGTGGAAAGGGTGCTTCTGTATGCCATGAAGAGTACAGGGTGCAGCCAACTGCAGGTTGTGGCCTGTGTCTGTACCAATGACTTGTGTCACTTTGGATTGGAGGAGATTCTCTATGGTTTCGGGCAGCTAGCGGAAATGGTAAAGACTGCCAGTCTTGCTTCCAAGATTAAGGTGGACCTCACCATATGCAGCATCGTTGACAGAACTGATTGTGGTCCTTTGGTGCAGAGTCGAGTGGAGGGTCTGAATCAGAGGCTCAGGAGATTCTGTGACTGTGTAGGCTGCAGATTCCTTGACTTGCACCATCGAGTGGTGGGTTTCTGGGTTCCGCTTAATAGGTCAGGAGTCCAGTACACACAGGAAGCAGATACACATTTAGCGGGGGCTGTGTGGAAGGGACTGGGCGGTTTTTTAGGTTAGTGTGTCTCAGGAAACCACAGAAAGGGCGTCTGTCTAAAAGGGGGCAGGTAAAACACAGTAAGGTAGTTGTAGAAATGATCGGTATTGTAATTGTAAATTGTCATAGCTGTGTTGGGAAAGAACCAGTGCTCCAAGCCCTAATAGAAAGCACTGAAGCTCAAATAGTTATAGGCACAGAAAGCTGGCTAAAGCTGGAAATAAGTTCAGTGGAAATTTTTTCAAATGACCTAACAGTGTTCAGAAAGGATAGATTAAATACAGTTGGTGGTGGAGTATTTATTACTGTGAGAAGTAGTTTGTCTTGTAACGAAATTGAAGTAGATAGTCCCTGCGAAATAGTATGGGTAGAGGTTATGCTTGACAATTGGACTAAACTATTAATTGGATCATTTTACTGAACCCCCCTTGTGACTCAGAAGATATAGTTGCTGAACAGTTCAAAGAAAACTTGAGTCTCATTTCAAATAGGTACCCCAATCATACAATTATAGTCGGTGATGACTTTAATCTACCCTCCATATGCAGGAAAAATTATACATTTAAAGCCACGGCATTTATAAAATGTCATCCAAAATTCTACTGAATGCTTTCTCAGAAAATTATTTTGGACAATTAGTTCATGAGCCCACTCGAAGCATAAATGGTTGCGAAAGCATACTTGACTCTCAGCAACAAATAATCCTGGACAAATAGTGAGTATCGTGATGAATACCGGGATTAGCGGCCACAAGGCAGTTGCTGCTAGGCTGAATACCGTAACACCCACAACCATCTAAAAGAAACGCAAAGTACATCTATTTAAAAAGGCTGATAAAAATGCTCTTAATGCCTTTTTAAGAGATAGCCTCCACTCCTTCCGATCTGATTACGTAAGCGTAGAAAAAATGTGGAATGATTTCAAAGAGAGAGTATTAATGGCAATTGTGAGATATATACCACATAAATTAATAAGTGATGGTATTGATCCCCCAAGGTACATAAAACGGGTCAGATCGCTGTTGCAAAAGCAACGAAAAAGTATGCCAAATTCAAAAGAATGCAAAATCCCAAAGTTTGGCCGAAGTTTGAAATATAGTGCGTGCTTCAATGCCAGATGCTTTTAATAATTTCCTCAACGAAACTCTATCTCAGAATCTGGCAGAAAACCCAGAGATTCTGGTCATATATAAAGCACACCAGTGGCAAGACACAATCAATATCTTCACTGCACAATAAAAACGGTGAAGTCACTAATGACAGTGCCACCAAAGCAGAGTTATCAAACACGGTTTTCTGAAACTCCTTCACCAAATAAGGCGAAGTAAATACTCCCGAATTCCAATCAAGAACAACTGCGAAGATGAGAAACATAGAAGTATATCCTCGGTGTCACAAAGCGGCTTAAATCACTTAATAAAGGCAAGGCTTTTGGTCCAGATGGTATACCAGTCAGGTTCATTTCAGAGTATGCAGATGCAATAGCTCCATATTTAGCAATTATATATAACCGCTCTCTCTTAGAAAGTTCCTTACCTAAAGACTGGAAATTGCTGAAGTCACACCAACACCCAAAAAGGGAAATGGGAGTAATCTGCTGAATTACAGGCCCATATCACTAACATCGATTTGGAACATATATTGTATTCCAACATTATGAAGTACCTCGATGAAAAAAGATTCACTGACACACAGTCAGCACGGATTCAGAAAATATTGTTCTTGCGGAACACAACTAGCTCTTTATTACTCATGAAGTAATGAGTTCTATCGACGGGGGATGTCAAATTGGCTCCATATTTTTAGATTTTCAGAAGGCTTTCGACACCGTTCCTCACAAGTGTCTTCTAACCCAACTGTGTGCCTACGGAACATCGCCTCAGTTGGGCGACCGGATTCGTGATTTCCTGTGAGAAAGGTCACAGTTTGTAGTAATAGACAGAAAGTCATTGAGTAAAACAGAATTAATATCTGGCATTCCCCAAGGAAGTGCTATAGGCCCTTAATTTTCCTGATCTATATTAACGACATAGGAGACAATCTGCGTAGCCCTCTTAGATTATTCACAGATGATACTGTCATTTACCGTCTTGTAAAGTCATCAGATGACCAAAACGAATTGCAAAATGATTTAGATAAGATATCTGTGTGGTGGAAAAAGTGGTAATTGACCCCAAATAAAGAAAATTATGTGATAAGTCGCAC
The DNA here is from genome assembly GCF_023864345.2 of Schistocerca serialis cubense. Classification (NCBI taxonomy): domain Eukaryota; kingdom Metazoa; phylum Arthropoda; class Insecta; order Orthoptera; family Acrididae; genus Schistocerca; species Schistocerca serialis. The sequence goes on along the minus strand of NC_064641.1, from coordinate 389,046,316 downwards.
AAATCTCAAGGCTGTAAATTCAACTAAATACTTAGGGATTACAGTTACAAATAACATGAACTGGAATGATCACATAGATAATGTTGCGGTAGAGCAAACCAAAGACTGTGGTTCATTGGCAGAACATGTAGAATGTGCAACAGATCTACTAAAGAGACTGCTTACACTACACTTGTCCACCCTATTCTGGAATACTGCTGTGTGGTGTGGGATCTGTATCAGATGGGACTGACAGATGATACTGAAAAAGTTCAAAGAAGGGTGGCTCATTTTATATTATTGCAAAATAGGGGAGATAGTGCCACAGACATGATACATGAATTGGAGTGGCAATCATTAAAACAAAGGCGTTTTTCGTTGTGACGGGATCTTCTTATGAAATTTCAATCACCCGTTTTCTCCTCAGATTGCGAAAACTTTCTGTTGGCACCCACCTACATAGGGATAAATGATCATTATGATACAATAAAAAAAATCAGAGCTCACACAGAAAAATTTAAGTGCTCGTTTTTCCCACGGAAAAAAGGTGGAAAGGTAGGGAGACAGCTTGAAGGTGGTTCATTGAACCCTCTGCCAGGCACTTAATTGTGAATGTAGATGTAAATGTAGATGTACCATAAAATATCTTCACATAATCAGCAAGCAATCTGACTGTACTGATACCAGGAAACTGATACCAGGAATTTAAATGAAGAAGCACGTACCATGTCTCTAGTGTGGCCAAGAGCTATGAGTCCAGCTTCAATCCCAACCACTGTTTAAATTTTGAATTAAAATCATCAGCAAAGGCAGCTGAAGGCTTCTTATCATTAAAGACACATGACATGTATCTGCAGGACATATGGCATGTAATTGAAAACTTCATAGCCAATAGATTTCGTATCAGTCACCATTCAAAGCCCTGAGCAGGAACTGCCAAAGGGGACTAATGACAACGAAAAGATTGAATAACCAACAAAAGAATAACATTCTACAAGTCGGAGTGGGGAATGTTGAAAGTCTGAGAGTGACAGGGAAGCTAGAAAATCTGAAATGAAAAGGCTCAGTCAAGTTATAGTGGGTGTCTTCGGATATAAGATTAGGGTTTCTGGCCAGATGAGTACAGCGTAGCATCAACAGCAGCAAAAAATGGTGGAATGGGAGGAGGAATTGTCATGAATAGGAAAGTAGGGAAGAGAGTGAGTTACTGTGAACAATTTAGTTCTTATCAGAATCAACAGCACCAATGATATGGTAGTTCATTTATACATGCAGGAGATGAAGAGGTAGAGAAAATATATGATGATATTGAACCTCTAAAGAGAAATGAAAAAATCAAGATATAGAAGACAGAGTTGCATTACATAATGAGATGGGTAGTAGGAATGAGAGAGGAGGAAGCATGATTGAGTTCTGTCAACTTTCAGCTAGTAATAGTCAATACAATGTTCAAAAGTCAAAAGAGAAGAAGATATACTTGGGAAAGGCCTGGAGAAAGAGGAAGCTACCAGTTAGACTACATCATTTTGGAACAGACATTTGGAAATCAGACATTAAATTGTAAAGTGTACCCAGTAGCAGATGTAGACTCAGATAACAATTTAGTAATGATGAAGAGTAGACTCAAGTTTAAGAGAATTGTCAGGAACAATCACTGTAGAAAGAACTGGGATACTCATGTACTGAGGAATGATGAACTGCATTTGAAATTATATATATCTGAGATACTGCAATAAGGAATACCACTATAGATAGTTCAGTTTAAGAGGAATGAACACATCTAAAAAGGTCAATCACAGAAGGTGGACAGGCAAATGTAAATGCAAGGAAGATAGTAACTGCAAAGAAACCTTGGTAACAGAAGAAATACCTTAACTGACTGATGAAAGAAGGAAGTAAAAATCTGTTTAGGAAAAGATAGGAATATAGCAGTACAAATCACTTAAGAATGAAATAAAATGGGAAGTGCAGGAAAGCAAAGGTGAAATGACTGCAAGAAAAATGCAAAGAAATTGAGAAAGAAGTGGTCATTGAAAGGACTGATAAAGAGCGTAGAAAAGTAAGAAAACAACCTTTGCTGAAATTAAAAACAAAGGTATAAACATCAAGGGACAAATCAGATTCAACTCATAAACACAGATGAGAGGGCAAAGAGGTGGAAAGAGTGCACAGAAGGTCCCTACAAGGGGGAAGAACTGTCTGATGAAGTGATAGAAGAAGAAATGAGAGCCGATATTGAAGTCATAGGGGATGAAATGTTAGTCGGAGTTTAACAGACCTTTGGAACACTTGCGATCAAAGAAGGTGGAAGGTACAGACAACATTCCTTTGAAATTTCAAAAAACAGTGGAGAAAGCAGTAACCAAATGACTATTGAAGTGTGTACGATCTGTGAGTCTTTTGGAGAAACATCATCCACACAATTTTGAAGACAGTAGGGGCAGATAAGTGCTAGAACTATTGCGAAATCAACTTAATAGGTTATACATCCAAGTTACTGACAAGAATAATATACAGAAGAATGGAAAAGGATCTATTAGATGGTGATCAACTTGGCTTTAGAAAAGACCAAGGCACCAGAGGGCATTTAGGATGCTGTGCTTGATAATGGAAGCAAGACTAAAAAAATGAAGACATGTTCATAGGATTTGTCGATCCAAGAAAAAGTAAAATGATGCAAGATGTTCAAAATTCTCAGGAAAGGAAGTATAAACTATAGGGAAAGATACAAGAACCAAGAGGGGGAAAATAGGAATGGAAGACCAAGAATGAAGTGCTTGGTTTAGAAAGGGTATAAGACAATGAGGTAATCTCTCACTACTACTGTTCAATCTGTACTTTGGAGAAGTAATGTTGGAAATAAAAGAAAGATTTTGAAGTGTAATTAAAATTCACAGTGAAAAGCTAGCAAAGATATGGTTGACTGATGGCATCATTATCCTCAATGAAAATGAGGAAGAGGAGTCCCGTAGACAGTGAGGTCATTAGAGACGGAGCACAAACTCTCAGGTTAGGAAGGATGGGGAAGGAAATTGGCTGTGACCTTTGTCAAAGGAACCATCCCAGCATTTGCCTGAAGTGATTTAGGGAAATCATGGAAAACCTAAATCAGGATGGCTGGGCCTGGGTTTGAACTGTAGTCCTCCTGAATGCGAGTCCACTGTGCTAACCACTGTGCCATCCTGCTTGGTAAAGTGAAGAAGAATTATAGGATTTATTGAACAGTCTAATGAGCACATCCTAAGGGCTGAGAGCATATTGAAGACACACACAGACAAGTAATGAGGAGAAGCAGAAACGAGGTTAGCAATAAACTTAACATCAAAATTGCGGACCATGAAGTAGACAAAGTCAAGGAATTCTGCTTCCTTGGATGTAAAGTAACACATGATGGATGAGATGAAGCAAGGAGGACATAAAAAAACTATCACAAGCAAAGAGAGCATTTCTGGCCACAAGAAATGTACTGGTATCAAACATGGATCTTAATTTGAAAAAGCAGTTTCTAAGGATGTGTATTTGTAGGACAGGATTGACTGTAAGTGAATCATTGACTCAGAGAAATTTGAAAAATTAGAGTGTTAAAATGTTTGAGATATTGTTAACTTTAAGCTTCATAAGTGTAGTTTTCCTGAAAAGCAATTTAGATTTCAGATGTATTCTGAGGCCATGGTAGCACTTGTTGGGAGACAATATTCATTTTTGGGTTTCAGCACTGCTTTATTCTTACAGTTTACTTCTGATCCAAGGTAAGTGAAACTACACCTGACATGAAACTTATATGAACCAATTCCTATGGATGAGACCCCATCTGGATAGTTTTTCTACACAATTTTTTTGGTGTATTTACACATTTTTTTCAATATCTCTTTCCAGTCATTCAGTATAGTCTCCCTGCTTCTCTATGACTGAATCCCAATGTCTCAGTGGCTCTATTATTCCATCTAGAACACCACTCCTATTCATGTGTTGAATGGTAGAAACCTCTTCCAGAGAAAGATAATGATACCCACACTTAGGCTTTTTCCACTTCTGGAACACATTTAAGTCTGGTGAACTCATGTCGCGGCTGTAGGGAGGATGTGGCAGCACTTTACATCTGTATTCGTGCAGTTTTTGGGCTTTAACATTGCTAATATGTGGGTGAGCGTTATTGTGGAGAATGAGTGGCCCGGCCTGGAGCAACTGAGGTCAGGTTTTGTCCATTTTACTGTGCAGGTTTTGCAAGAAAATATGGTAATACATTGCTCTGACACTTTTTCCACATGGAACTCTATCTGTCATGATGATTCCTTGGTGATCATAAGCAAAAATCATTATTTGCTTGAGCTTTGATTGAGCACGTAGAAATTTTTTTGGACATGGATAATTTAAAGTTCTCCACTCACTGGACTGATTTCACTCCCAGTTCAAAGTCTCTTATCCACGCTTCATCAATAGTGACAAACTGACACAAGAATTCTTGACCTTCATGGTCAAATTGTTGTTTGAGCAAGGTTGCAATGTCCAGGAATTTCTGCTGCTCTTCTTCAGTCAAACAGTGCGGGACCCCTCTTATAGAAACTTTTCTCTTCTTCAAATTGTTTGTCAGAATACAGGATACTGATGTTGAGGGTATTCCCATGGCCTTAGAGAGTCCTCACAAGTCATACTGTAATCTTCTTCAAGAGCATCTGCCACTAGTTTCACATTTCATTCATCTGTCGACATTTTTGGGCTTCCAGGGTTTGGATTATTATTGCCTATGCTCGTATGACCACCACAGATATGATTAAATCACCACAAACTTCACTTAATGCACTGTGGATTTCTGTCAGGTTTTTTCCACATAAAGGTTCAATTTTGATGTACGACTACTATAGTGTGCGTCATTTATGACGGCGGTTGAGTTTAGGTTCGTTCTGCGCATCTGACGTCACAAAACACAGTCAGCCAATGAACAGAGAATGACGTTGCCAGAGCTGGACTGCAGTGCAGAGCATGGAAGAGTGTTTTCAGTTTTAGAAACGTTCAGTCATAAATAAAGTAATTGAACAAAAGCAATGTCTTGATAGCAGACTTTCTTTTATACAAAGTTTAGAAAAAGCATTCTTTATACCAATTGCTTCACATTCTATCAATTAATTAAACCAGGCCGGCATGGTAGCTCAGCGTGTTCGATCAGAGGGTTAGCAGTTCTCTGTAATTAAAAAAAAAAAAACCAAAAAAAAAAAAAAAAAAGAGTTGATCGGTCAACAACGAACTTCAACAGATGTCTTACGACGTCTGCCCCAAGCAGATATAATGAACAAACATGAACAAAATGACTTAAAAAAAAAAAAAAATGCTGCTTTAGTGTAATGGTTATTGTGGTTGGCTACTAAACAAGAGGTTCCGAGTTCAAACCTTGGTCGGTCCTAAATATTTTCTTTATTTATAAACAATATCGAAGAGTCTTACTTCATGAATTTTATTCGTTTGAATGTAATTTTTTGAAATTTCTAGTGCTTTGTCTCTTCATTATAATCATAATAAGTTTTCGGTTTTTCTAATTTTGTTCTCCAATATTTCCTTTCACAGCAATTAAAAACAGTGAAAAGGCACACATACAATTTTCATGTTATCTGTTTTGTTTGTATGTCTTCTCTTCCGCAGTTGCTGTTTTACTATTCATATTGAGATATATTCTTTTGCGACAGTATTAAAAATATTATTTAGAGCAGAATTTCAGCTCTTACGTTGCCGAGCTAGTTGATTGTCTGATGCAATTCTTTGCTTCGCTGCTTTGGCAACATCATATTCAATGTTTTCATCGACCGATCTATGTTTTTTGTTTTGGGAAGTATTTGCTGTCCACTGTGAGAAACACAAATTGTTTGCACACTGTGCCTCATTGGCAATATATTTTAGTTTCTACGTTTTATTATGTCCACAATTCAGTTTTGTGTACTTCGCCAACTTTGTTTTAATCAGAACGTTTTACAAAAAAGTGAAATGACTCTGGTATAAATAAAAGTTTTATTACAGTCGCTAAAGATGGAATATTTCCCAGTATCACATACGAAACCTATCTGGTACTTAAATTAAATAAGATATTGTTATACAGTAAATTTTATATGAAATTTAGGTATCTTGTCCACATTTCATTCTCGACATTGTGGCAACTAAAATCGACCATACGGAAAGTATACGCTATGGACTTTTACCTCTGCAAACTCTTCAAAATTTCGTGCAATGGTTTACTACAATTAATGTTGCACAATAACTGCGTTGAACATCGAAACAAAATTAAGTCATTTATCGGGGGAAAGTATCAGTCAAGAAGATGTGTAAAAATCAAATTTTTGGCCCAAATAGTTTTTGTAAAATTGAATGATAAGTGTGTCAAAGCAGTCGGAACACCATGTGTCTGCACAGGCGAGCAGTGCAGTGATGACAAAATTGCACAGAGCACGGAATGCAGGGAGCACGTCTCTGTAGCAGTGAAAGGGTTAATGCGGCTATGGTGGCTTTATTTCATAAACTGCATACTCCCCCCTAAACGTAAGTTTGCGAACTATACTATACTATGGCGCTGCTTCTCTTGGTGCGTGCGTCGTTTATAACTGGCAACGCGTCTGGGTGGGCATGCGCGAGCCGCCAAGGTAAAAGAATTGAACTATAGTCTTCGACATTCACACTGCCTGAGACCCTTGCAGGGTCCATTTACACCTGTTACCAATTTTACCTTAGAGTACACAGTGAAAAAACAGAAACTTGTGCTTCTACCTCAATCTCCCAACTACATCTGACAAAATTTTCATTATTGTTGCATCAAACAATGCACAGTAATGTCATCCTGTGCATTATTTATGAAATTCCCCTTGTAGTTGCAGGTATATACTTTGTTTTCGCTTTGTTTATCTGTAGGATAATCTTGTTCTTGCAATTATATCAATATCATCTTTATATGTCAGCACCTGAACTGATTTGTACAGGGTAGTTCCTCTTGTATTGATGCCTGCATCTCTTCTTACCTCTTCCATGGCTATATTAAACAGAAGGCAGGATAGTGTGTGTCCCTTTCCTCTTTTTTTGTGGTCAAGGCACTTGATATCATATTCTGTATTTTAAACAATGGAAAATCCAGGATGGAATGACGACAATATTACAAAAAGCATGGATTGCTACTCACCATGTAGCGCAGATGTTGAGTCCCAGACAGGCACAACCAAAAGACTACTAAACACATAAGCTGTCAGCCGGATGGGAGAAGCAATGTGTGTGGTGGCGACAAGGAGAAGGCTGGGGTTTGGAGGGGGAGGGAGAGCAGGATGTGGGTGGGGGATGGTAAAGTGCTGTTTGTGGGAGAATACAGAGACGAGGTGGAGAGAGGTTAGGGCAGCTAGGTGCAGTCGGGTGGTAAGACACAGGATGGGAAGGGGGGAGGGAGAAATGAAAAGACTGATGGTGCACTTGTGGAATAGGAGGCTGCACAGTGGGAACAGGGAAGGGGATAGGTGGATGAAGGACAGTTTAACAAGAGTGGAGATCAGGAGGGTTACAGGAATGTAAGGCACGTTTCAGGGAGAGCTTCAGCATGTGGCCACCGTCAGGTGGCTTGCGGAGTATGGATGTAGATGTAGATGTAGATGTAGATGTAGATGTAGATGTGAAGTTCAGAAAAGCTAGTGTTGATAGACAGGATCTAGATGGCACAGGCTGTGAAGCAGTCATTAAAATGAAGAATGTTATGTTGCGTACCATGCTCAGTAACTGGCTGGTCCAGCAGTTTCTTGGCCACAGTTTGTCAGAGGCCATTCATGTCAACAGACAGCTGGTTTGTTGTCATGCCACGTATCCCCTTCCCTTTTCCCCACTCACAGCCCCCTGTTCCACAAGTTCTTTGTCGTGCCACTCAACTACACCTAGCTGTCGTACCTTTTGCTCACCTTGTCCCCTGTGTGCTCTCATAAACAGCACTTTACCACACCCCATCCATACTCTGCTCTGCTCTCCCTCCCCCTCCCTTCCTCAGACTTGTCCTTATCCCAGCCTCCCAGACTGCTTCTCCCATCATGCACAGTTGCTCACTGTCTAGTCTTGATAGTGAGAGACAGTGGTCATGTGTGTGAGCTGTGTTTGTGTGCATGTGTGTATGTATGTTGTCCATTTCGGGAGAAGGCATACTGGCTGAAAGTTTTATGTGTTTAGTAGTCTTTTGGTTGTGCCTGTCTGCGTCTCAGCATCTCTGCTATATGGTGAGTAACAACTATCCTTTTCATAAAATTATTATTCTGCATTTTAATTTGACTCTGAGTGTTTTCCATAGTAGCTTACATTAAGGCAATTAATTTATTAAGAGGAGATGTGTATCAGTCCCAATTCTTTGCATTTTTCTAGTATTGGCCATATCCTGAAGATCTGATCAACAGTAGAACTTCCTTGATGAAATCCCCGCTGATAGTCACCAACAGCATTTTCAACACAGAGTGTAAGCCTTTTAAAAAGGATGTTGGAGAGTATTTTATATGCTGTAGGTAACAGGCAAATTCCCCTGTAGTTAGAGCACACCGTAATACAGCTTTGTCATGTACTGGGCATATGGTATCTGTGTTCCATTTGTCAGGTATACTTTCATCTCTGCAAATCTTAATCACAAGATTATGGGAATGTTTGACAAGTTCATTTCCCACATTTTAACGAGTTCTCTTTTATTAAATCATTCCTGAGGCCTTACTATTATTCAGCTTCTTGAGGCTGCCTCCACTTCCGTACCAGTTCGTACCGGTTCCTCTGCCTCGGAGTTCATTGTATTTACAGAAGGTCACATTATTTGGTTCTCTGCTGTACCACCATTCATCATCCATCAAAGTGTTGTGTCCATCATCTACATATTGCTTCATCACTACTCAAAACTAAACCATTTATATTTCTACATAAATTCATCTTTGTCTGGAAATCCTTTCGGCTCTTATTTAACTTTTCATGTATCTTTTTCAGCTGTTTCTTTCTTTCCTTTTATGCTCTCCATTTGTGCAGCCTCTTCTCTTCTCTTCTTGCTATTTTACAATCTTCTACAGATCTTCAGATACTGTTTACCTAATGCATTCTCTTGTAAGCTTCATTTTTAACTGCTGTTACTAGTGTACACTCATCAAACCGTCAATTGTGTATGGCCCAATCTATTCTTCGTAGACCTCCACCAGCAGCTTTTGTAAGGGTGTCTTTTACATTCTTCCACATTTCCTCAATACTCTCACTGTCTGGAAAGTGTGCCAGGTCTTCCTTGGGTAGGTCAGAGAACCTCGGAGCAGACTCGGGCTGCTTCTTATCAATATGGAATTTTCTTACTTGAGATCCACGTACCTCCCTTGCTTTAGATACCTGACTTCCAATGTTGCCATTACAAGGTAATGGTCAGAGTCAACATTAGCACCCGTGTAACATCTAACATCCATTAGATTGGACAGATGTCTTGCATCCGTTAGGAGATGGTCAATTTGGGTAAAAATATTTCCATCTGTAGATATCCGTGTCATTTTAGGTACGTCTTTGTGTTTAAAAGTTGTATTGCCCACTATCACATTTATTGAAGAAGCAAAGTGTATTTGTCTGATCCCATTGTCATTTGAGTTCTCATGTAGACTGTATTTTCCAAAACAAGACTGACATTACAATTAATAAAATCTTCTCCGCTATTATGCCATGGTCATTGGATTTCATCTTAAAAACCAACATTTCATGCCCACGTGCAGAGGACATTTTGGAGGGGCATCGTAGCTACTTTGAATGTCCGATTCACTCCCTGGCTCATCAGTAGTCCCCGCAGATGGGGATGAAGTGTTGGGTTTTAAGGTGAAATACATTCAACCACAGCATAACAGCCTGGAAAACTTTATTAATTATGACATTGTCTGCCGTGAAAGTTTACATTTTACAAGACTGGCATTCATCTTCTTTTCCTATTTTAGCATTCGTATCTCCAAAAATTATATTACTTTTCCCTCTCAGGCATTCAGTGCATACGTCATCTAACTACTCATAAAAAGAATCCTTCTCTTCTTGCCTCTTCTCTTCAGTTGGGTCATGAACACTTGTAAGACTATAGCTGAAAAATTTTCCTTTTATTTTGAGGCTGCATAATCTGTGTGATTTCGCCTGGAAGTCCGTAATAAGTTGTTGTTTCCTTTTATATACAATAAAACCAGTACCAAATATGTGATCTTTCTTTTGGTAGGTATAAAAAATCATTTGATTCTTCTTCTGTCACCTCTTGAATAGCTGTAAAATCCAGTCAGTACTCATTCAGCTGATCAAATAATTTTTTTAAGGCTCGAGATAGAACATTCCTTGATCCCAATCTCAAGTCCTTTAATTATCTGCCTCTTCATTGTAAACAGGTCAGACCAGCTATTTCGTTGTTAGGTTTTGGAGTATTTGGTTTTTACAGAATGGAAGGTCAGCCCAACGCCAACCCCCATGGGTCCTGGAGTACTGATGTTTTCTGTTAGGGTTGCCCCCTTAACGGGTGGGTCCCCATTTTAAAGTGTCGGGAACACACATTTTCACCCTTGCGTGACTTAGCCAGGTACACTGAGTGTATCCAGTGTCCAGGCAATACAGTGTGGATGTGCATGGATTGAACACATTTCCTGTGTTTTGTTAGTACATTTCCCCCAGCAGGAAAGTCACCCACAGGGCCGCATAATACTCCTTTGACCCCCACACAACAAATTGCTGTGCCTAACATGGTGTAGGAAAACTGTTGGCTTTCAAAAAAGCTTCCAGTTATCTCAGAATGAATAAATATATGTCCTGTATGGTTTTCAAGGAAATGTTACACAATTATTCCTGCAAAATAGTGGAAAGTTCAAGTAACGATGATGGAGGTGGATATTGATTATGTGCTCTTCTCTCCAAAGTCGGCCATAAAGCACAATAACACTAAGATCTTGTTTTGTGGTGATATGGGGAGATGTGACAATTCACTCTCATGGTCACAGAGCCAGTCCTAGACAACACGAGCTGCATGGAAAACAGTATCACCATTGGGGAACAAACATTATACCATAGGACGTACTTGATCAGCCAAAATGCTCACATAATCTTTGGCAGTAAAGCAACCTTGCACAGTTCCCATGGGATCCATGTAATATCACAGTATGGCTGTCCAAATCATCACCAAACTCACACTCCCTTTCACTCTTGTGAGTAAGCAGTCTACTGAGTTTAGGATGGTGTACACCAGATGTTAACTCAATCAAAAGTTGTAAAATGTATGAATCACGACTCACCCAACCAATTGATTTTCATCCATCGCTACTGCACCATTTTTTCCTGTTATGGGCATTTGTATTAGTGATGTGTGATTTTTGAATTCCAGTTCACGCTGCAATTCCCAGCTTCTGGAGCTCCCTTTGTGCTGTTTTGCTGCTGATAGGATTCGTGAGTGTGACATTCAGTCCTACAGTGACTTCTGCAGCTGTTTTTCATCACCATCCTCTTCAGTTACAGTGTGTCACAAACACTGAACACACACTTTCATCTGCATAGTGATTTAATGGATAATGTTTTCCACTTTCCCTGTATGTGGTATAAACCTTTGATAAGGTGCATCTTGAAACACCAAACCCTTTGCCAATCTTGGTTATGGAATCACTCACGATACTGTAATCAATGATTTACCCATGTTTGAATTCACTTAACTCTGGCATATGCACTTACAACTACACACAACACTGTTGTGACCACAAATGACTACTGACCTCTACATCTTGAACTATCACCATTTGTCATGAAGAAATGCAGTGCTAAAGACTGTGTCAGTAGAGCTCAAACACTTTCAGACAAGAAAAGCCTCCCTGAGTAATTACACCTACAATTGTGTTCCCTATGATTGAGTACTCAAATCATGAAACAGCATGAGTGTTGCAATCAAAATCAAGGATGTCTGAAAAATCATTGCTCCTGAGGCAGAGGAAGAGGCTGAGACTGAGACAAAGATTCCAAATGAATGTGGCTGGTCTTTTGTGGAGCAGACAGTTAGTGCACTTGAGGACCAATGCAAGGAACATCAGTGACACATCTGACTAAAAAAGGTAAGCAAATCAGCTGCCATCAAGCCCTGCCTTTAATTTAACAATGAAATGAATATCATTAGATCATTATTGTGGTACAACACCAAGTTTTTGGGATGGTATACTTAAAATTGAAATAAAAATGTTGGAAAACCTAGTGAACAGGCATGAAGGTTTCAATTAAAATAAGGCTTGTGGTCCAGTACTCAGTTTATTAATACCTCACTGGCCATCACATCCATCAAAGCTGGGAAATGCTGAGAGAATGTGTGTTTCATGGAATATCTGTCTGGCTCTGAAAAACAAAAGCGCATGAAACGGTGTTGTAATTTTTACATGTACAGCGAGTATTGACACATGGATGTGGGTGGGCGGTTGAATTAAAAACACACACATCATCACTGTTGATAAATGTTTTACAGAAAACACACATATACAGACGCAGAATGGCACTACCGTTACACTACATTCTTAGAAAGAGGTCCCCCCCCCCTACTCTAGCAGCACCAAAATAGCACATAAAAGAAACATACACTAGAAACCCTTGGCTTCTGTGTGCTCTGGGAATATCACTGAATTATGATGGTGGTCACCGCATTTAGTAAACATAATTACAATGAAGGGCATGGTGGGCATCAGGAAGAATCAAACTCACAGTCCACTGTAAATAGTGGCTTGAGACAGACAATAGCTCACAGTCTGGTTGAAGTCCATGCACCTGAAGGAGAAGACAGGGGCAGTCGTTGAAATACTGCGTGTGAAATGAAAACAATGACTTAGCTGAACACCATTGAACAACTGAGCTGAGAAAAACTGAGAGATCACAAGGAATAACTTCTATGGTACTTAGGAGAGCTGTGGAGGGTGAGAACTGAACAAAGAGATGGAAACTATGATATACCCAACAAATAACTGGGGATGTTGTGAGTGTACAGGGCATTCTGAAATATAGATATTGGCATGGGAGGACTTCATAGCAAGCCGCATCAGTCCAGTCAGAAGAATGGTAGCAAAAAATATTAGTTGGTTGATTTAGGGGAAGGGACCAAACAGCATGGTCATTGGTCCCATGATCTAGGAAAGCAGAAATTAAGGGAGGAACAACACAAACAGCATAGTCCACTGAAGGGGAAGGGATAATGTGCAAACAAAGAGGGAAAAGGGACATCAGGGCAGCAGGAAGAGGATAGAAAAGAGAGGGCTGCCCCAGAAACACTACATGTGGTGGGGTACCAGCACAGCCACCAACCTGTTCTGACATCCACACCATACCATTATGACAATACAAAGAGGGCAACAGCAGGGGAAGAAGACACAAGAAAAGGGGACAGAAAACAGCACAACATATCAAACAAAATGTACGAAGAATGCAGGAAGAACCTGACTGATTTGGAGGCAAGATCGAGGGCTCCATGACCAATACTTACGCCAACATAGGGTCTCAAATGACAGAGGAAAATTCAAGGACTTATATTTGAGAGTACAAACCACTTTCATGAAGAAGACCAAGGACAGATATAACTGTGCGTGGGTTGTCCACTAACACCTAAGATAAAGGAGGTGGGAGGGCATATTTAGTGCAAGGGGCAAAAGATGGGGGCAGTCCCGCAAAATATGGATCACCATGAACTGAACCCCCGCAACTACAAAGAGGGGGGAGGTAGTGGAGGTTGGTGGCTCATTGCGGAGTCAAAAATCATGGGTCAACCTAGTATGGCCAATAAGAAGTTTGTAAGGATGGCAGATTCCCCCCAGGAGAGGCAGATGAAGGAATACCACGCGGTGGGGTAGTCCTTGATGGTGTGGAGTTTTTTTAGACAAGAGGGTAGCCTCCCAAGCCCATGACTGAGTGAAAAGGGATTAGCTGCAGATCCACCAACCCCCCCCCCCCCCCACCTCCGCCAGACGATTAGCAAGTTCGTTACCTGGGATACCAACATGGCCAGGAACCCTGAGGATGTCAACCAAACAAGCAGCAGCACCATGATCAGCTAGGAGGTCATGGATTGCAGAGACCAAGGGATGGTAGGAAAAACACCAAGCAATAGCCTGAAGGCCACTGATTGAATCTGCTCATAACAAAACTTGGGTGAGGGAGGACCATTCAATAAAACAGAGGGCCTGATAGATAGTCATCAGTTCTGCAGTAAACACAACCCCCCCCCCCCCCCCACACACACACACACATGTGGCAGGCAAGAGATGGTGTTCCATGCCAACGAAGGATGTGAAGGCATATAAGTGTGGGCAAGGAAGCAAAGAACATCGCGTTTACAAGAACAACCAACTTTCAGATGATGGATAGGGGCAATCAAGTAAGCTTGTTATCAAAAAGAAGACCCAAGAAACAGAAGTGAGGGACCATGATCAGGAGCTAGAGTGTTGGATCAGGATGGATTGTAGTACAACAAAAATGAACCAGCCTCAGATGATTTGAGAACTGTGTGATAGTGTCCACATGGAAACAAGCTGGATGGCACCCTGGAACTCTCATTCCACAGAGGCCACTAAGTGGGAGCTAGCCCAAATACATAAAATCATCTACATGCAGAACAGGGTTGACCAACGGTCTGGCAGAGGCCACAAGTCTGTTAATAGTGATTAGAAAAAGGACACTCGATATGGAACCATGTGGAATGCCATTCTCCTGGATCCGTGGAGAGCTGAGAACAGTGCCAACCCAGACTCTGAATGACTGGTGGGATTTGAACTGGTGAACAAAAATTGGGTGGGGCCCCAAAGAACCCACTCGTCGAATGTAGGGAGACAGTGATGGCGCCAAGCTGTGTTGTAAGCCTTACGAGGTGCATTCAAGTTCTAAGACCTCCGATTTTTTTTCTAATTAACTACTCACCCAAAATCGATGAAACTGGCGTTACTTCTCGACGTAATCGCCCTGCAGACATACACATTTTTCACAACGCTGATGCCATGATTCCATGGCAGCGGTGAAGGCTTCTTTAGGAGTCTGTTTTGACCACTGGAAAATCGCTGAGGCAATAGCAGCACGGCTGGTGAATGTGCGGCCACGGAGAGTGTCTTTCATTGTTGGAAAAAGCCAAAAGTCACTAGGAGCCAGTTCAGGTGAGTAGGGAGCATGAGGAATCACTTCAAAGTTGTTATCACGAAGAAACTGTTGTGTAACGTTAGCTCGATGTGCGGGTGCGTTGTCTTGGTGAAACAGCACACGCGCAGCCCTTCCCGGACGTTTTTGTTGCAGTGCAGGAAGGAATTTGTTCCTCAAAACATTTTCGCAGGATGCATCTGTTACCGTAGTGCCCTTTGGAATGCAATGGGTAAGGATTACGCCCTCGCTGTCCCAGAACATGGACACCATCATTTTTTCAGCACTGGCGGTTACCCGAAATTTTTTTGGTGGCGGTGAATCTGTGCGCTTCCATTGAGCTGACTGGCGCTTTGTTTCTGGATTGAAAAATGGCATCCACATCTCATCCATTGTCACAACTGATGAAAAGAAAGTCCCATTCATGCTGTCGTTGCGCGTCAACATTGCTTGGCAACATGCCACACGGGCAGCCGTGTGGTCGTCCGTCAGCATTTGTGGCACCCACCTGGATGACACTTTTCGCATTTTCAGGTCGTCATGCAGGATTGTGTGCACAGAACCCACAGAAATGCCAACTCTGGAGGCGATCTGTTCAACAGTCATTCGGCGATCCCCCAAAACAATTCTCTCCACTTTCTCGATCATGTCGTCAGACCGGCTTGTGCGAGCCCGAGGTTGTTTCGGTTTGTGGTCACACGATGTTCTGCCTTCATTAAACTGTCGCACCCACGAGCGCACTTTTGACACATCCATAACTCAATCACCACATGTCTCCTTCAACTGTCGATGAATTTCAATTGGTTTCACACCACGCAAATTCAGAAAACGAATGATTGCATGCTGTTCAAGTAAGGAAAACGTCGCCATTTTAAGTATTTAAAACAGTTCTCATTCTCGCCGCTGGCGATAAAATTCCATCTGCCGTACGGTGCTGCCATCTCTGGGACGTATTGACAATGAACGAGGCCTCATTTTAAAACAATGCGCATGTTTCTGTCTCTTTCAAGTCTGGAGAAAAAAAATCGGAGGCCTTAGAACTTGAATGCACCTCGTACAGAGATCGAAAGAAACTGTGACAAGGTGGCGATGCTGAGAAAAGGCCTATAGGCCTGCTGAACAGCAGTTTCCAATCAAAGCAGATGCTCGATCAGAGAGTAGACCGTCCCTCCCGAAAGCCACACTGGTAAAAGACCCCGAGATTCGAGGACCCGATTGAGCCAACGAGCCACCGTCCATTCTAGTAACTTGCAGGGGAAATTTGTCAGGCAGATGGGCCGGTAACTATCAAGGGACGATGGATCCTTGCCAGGCTTAAGGACAGGGACCACAATATTGTCTCTCCTTTGAGAGGGGAAAATGCCTTGGAGCCAAATATGGTTAACCACCTGGAGGAGACGTCGCTATTGTGGAGGATTGAGGAGTTGAAGTAATTGGCTGTGGGTGGAGTCAGGGCTACGAGCTGAATCACGAGAAGAAGAGAGAGCCTGAAGAAGCTCCCATTTAATGAAATTTTCACTGTAGGAATCTGCCTTATAAAGGGTAAAACACAAGTGGGAAGCTTAAGCCTGCTGTTTCTGGTAGAGGAAGGCAGTTGGCTGGGAGTCTGTCATCAATTCAAATGCAAAATGAGTCGTGAGGTGTTCCTCAAGAACTGATGACTCTGTATGAAGGCCACTTGGAAGGGCAACGCCCACAATGGAAGACTACTGCTGACAATCTTGGAGTGTACGGAGTGTAGCCCACAGCTGTGATGAAGGGCCAGAAGAACCTAGGGAAGAGACAAAGTGTTCCCTACACGCCCACTTGCTCTGTTTGGTTAAGTAATGGTCTTTATGGTGAAGACGTGGACAGGTGCTGCATAAGATGTTGCAAGGTGTAGTGACAATCATGGATGGTGGTGGCAACAGCTGTGCTCCACCGTGAAACTGGCCGACGATGAACAGGAACTGTCAAGTGGGAAACGGCAATGCCGGCAGTGGGGATTATTGTATCGAACAGATCGTGGACGATTTTGTCAATACAACCTGACAAAGGAGGTGGAAACACAACCTGGGATGTATTTAGAGGCCAATCGGCATGATGGAAAGCCTAGCAGGGAAACCTGGTCATAGGGAGGTGGAAAGGGAATGAGAGAATCAAAAAATGGTTCAAATGGCTCTGAGCACTATGGGACTCAACTGCTGTGGTCATCAGTCCCCTAGAACTTAGAACTACTTAAACCTAACTAACGTAAGGACATCACACACACCCATTCCCGAGGCAGGATTCGAACCTGCGACCGTAGCAGCAGCGCGGCTCCGGACTGGAGCGCCTAGAACCGCACGGCCACCGCGGCCGGCTAATGAGAGAATCAACGGAAAGTGTCACTATCACAGAGGTCACTGTGTGGAGTCCAGTGTAAGGAAGGAAAAAGGGGAGGGGAAGAGACCGAAAGATCAATGGCAGAGAAAGTGCCAAATGCAGCACTAAAATGATTGATGGAACCATCATTAAGAAGGCACAGGTTGTGGTCCACAAGGAATTGGTCAATGAGGAGTCGCCAGCTCGTTGAAGAAGCACTGCCCCACAAAGGGTGATGGGCATTAAAATCCACAAGGAGGAGGAAGGGAGGGCAAAGTTGCTGGATGAGGGCAGTTAGGGCGGCAGATGTAGGTGAGAAATATAGATTGCAAACTGTGATGGCAGAGTCCAAGTGGACCCAAACAGCAACCACTTGCAATGTGGTATGAAGTGGGATCCATGTACTAACAACATTCGTACGAACCGATGTGTAGATGTCACCAGAAGCCCTCAAAGGGCCAACTCAGTTCCAACAGAAAGCACGGAACCCATGAAGGTTGGTGAGTGAGCATCAGCAAAATGAGGTTCCTGGAGAATGACATAAGCTTCGGAGTAAAAGACAATAAGGGATTGCAACTTTGGGAGGTGATGGTAGTGTCCAGTACAGCTCCATTGAATAATCACGGAGCAGCTGTCAAAATAGGAGGGAAATGGTGTGGAGACAAGTCACACAACCAGGTCATCGTGCATCACCAAAGGCGACGGGATGACATCCATAAATAATATGTCACACTCAGGTTGCGAGGCGGGGGAGATGGCATCTCTTTCATAGGCTGATGTGGGGAGGGCACAGAGGTAGAGCAGACTTCTGCAAGACCTGGAACTGAAAGAGCAGGTGATTTCGTGGCACACAGACTGCGTGTCCTGTGGCTAAGTTGTGGTGGCAGGCCTCTAGGGTGAAAGATGAGGGGCCAGAGGTGGAGGGGGGGATGGGGATGAATTCTCACCAAGGTCTTCAACCCATCACACGCTAGCATGCTGGAATACAATGGGTAGGCATTGTTGAAGACTATGCTCCACCTCCAAGTTTCTGCAGTGTGTGTAGTCTGGCTACAGGATGAAAGAATATTAGGAGTAATGGAGCAATGGAACTTGGGTATGGAAACAACACAGAGGAACACAAATTACAAAGGAAATTCAAGTGCAAATCCTGTTGCAAACCATTTAAAAAAATTACCAATGCTGAAAGAATCTCACACAGAATAGCACACATTGTTCTAAAAATAAACACAACAGATTCCATGAAAATTTTCATGATTCTTTACAGAGAGTATCAGCAAATGGTAAAAGAAGTATTTTAATATGAAAGTAAGCTAAAAACTAAAGGATGATTCTTCATTGGGAGGCTTTGAACATAAGTCCAGAAAAAACAAAGGTCACACACTAATAGAATTTGAGGAGAACACCAACACATTGGTCAATATACTTCCTTCCAGGAGAAAGCACATTGACAACAACACAAGAGAGAGAGAGAGAGAGAGAGAGAGAGAGAGAGAGAGAAAGAGAGAGAGAGAGAGAGAGAGAGAGAGAGAGGTTCCAGTACTGTGACCTTCTGTAGGTGTTTTTTAATTTAGATGTCTTAAACCCTAACCCCATGAACCATGGACCTTGCCGTTGGTGGGGAGGCTTGCGTGCCTCAGCGATACAGATAGCCGTACCGTAGGTACAACCACAACGGAGGGGTATCTGTTGAGAGGCCAGACAAACGTGTGGTTCCTGAAGAGGGGCAGTAGCCTTTTCAGTAGTTGCAAGGGCAACAGTCTGGATGATTGACTGATCTGGCCTTGTAACAATAACCAAAACGGCCTTGCCGTGCTGGTACTGCGAACAGGTGAAAGCAAGGGGAAACTACGGCCGTAATTTTTCTCGAGGGCTTGCAGTTTTACTGTATGGTTAAATGATGATGGCGTCCTCTTGGGTAAAATATTCCGGAGGTAAAATAGTCCCCCATTCGGATCTCAGGGCAGGGACTACTCAAGAGGATGTCGTTATCAGGAGAAAGAAAACTGGCGTTCTATGGATCGGAGCGCGGAATGACAGATCCCTTAATCGGGCAGGTAGGTTAGAAAATTTAAAAAGGGAAATGGCTAGGTTAAAGTTAGATATAGTAGGAATTAGTGAAGTTTGGTGGCAGGAGGAACAAGACTTCTAGTCAGGTGACTACAGGGTTATAAACACTAAGTCAAATAGGGATAATGCAGGAGTAGGTTTAGTAATGAATAGGAAAATAGGAATGTGGGTAAGCTACTACAAACAGCATAGTGAACGCATTATTGTGGCCAAGATAGATACAAAACCCACACCTACTACAGTAGTACAAGTTTATATGCCAACTAGCACTGCAGACGACGAAGAAATTGAAGAAATGTATGATGGAATAAAAGAATTTATTCAGGTAGTGAAGGGAGACAAAAATTTAATAGTCATGGGTGACTGGAATTTGAGTGTAGGAAAAGGGAGAGAGGGAAACGTAGTAGGTGAATATGGATTGGGGCTAAGAAAAGAAAGAGGAAGCCGCCTGGTAGAATTTTGCACAGAGCACAACATAATCATAACTAACACTTGGTTTAAGAATCATGATAGAAGGTTGTATACATGGAAGAACCCTGGAGATACTAAAAGGTATCAAGTAGATTATATAATGGTAAGACAGAGATTTAGGAACCAGGTTTTAAATTGTAAGACATTTCCAGGGGCAGATGTGGACTCTGACCACAATCTATTGGTTATGACCTGTAGATTAAAACTGAAGAAACTGCAAAAAGGTGGGAATTTAAGGAGATGGGACCTGGATAAACTGAAAGAACCAGAGGTTGTACAGAGTTTCAGGGAGAGTATAAGGGAACAATTGACAGGAATGGGGGAAAGAAATACAGTAGAAGAGGAATGGTTAGCTTTGAGGGATGAAGTAGTGATGGCAGCAGAGGATCAAGTAGGTAAAAAGACGAGGGCCAGTAGAAATCCATGGGTAGCTGAAGAAATATTGAATTTAATTGATGAAAGGAGAAAATATAAAAATGCAGTAAATGTAGCATGCAAAAAGGAATACAAACGTTTCAAAAATGAGATCGACAGGAAGTGCAAAATGGCTAAGCAGGGATGGCTAGAGGACAAATGTAAGGATGTAGAGGCTTATCTCACTAGGGGTAAGATAGATACTGCCTACAGGAAAATTAAAGAGACCTTTGGAGATAAGAGAACGACTTGTATGAATATCAAGAGCTCAGATGGAAACCCAGTTCTAAGCAAAGAAGGGAAAGCAGAAAGGTGGAAGGAGTATATAGAGGGTCTATACAAGGGCGATGTACTTGAGGACAATATTATGGAAATGGAAGAGGATGTAGATGAAGATGAAATGGGAGATACGATACTGCGGGAAGAGTTTGACAGAGCACTGAAAGACCTGAGTCGAAACAAGGCCCCAGGAGTAGACAACATTCCATTGGAACTACTGACGGCCTTGGTAGAGCCAGTCCTGACAAAACTCTACCATCTGGTGAGCAAGATGTATGAAACAGGTGAAATACCCTCAGACTTCAAGAAGAATATAATAATTCCAATCCCAAAGAAAGCAGGTGTTCACAGATGTGAAAATTACTGAACAATCAGTTTAATAAGCCACAGCTGCAAAATACTAACACGAATTCTTTACAGACGAATGGAAAAACTAGTAGAAGCCGACATCGGGGAAGATCAGTTTGGATTCCGTAGAAACACTGGAACACGTGAGGCAATACTGACCTTACGACTTATCTTAGAAGAAAGATTAAGGAAAGGCAAACCTACGTTTCTAGCGTTTGTAAACTTTGAGAAAGCTTTTGACAATGTTGACTGGAATACTCTCTATAAAATTCTAAAGGTGGCAGGGGTAAAATACAGGGAGCGAAAGGCTATTTACTATTTGTACAGAAACCAGATGGCAGTTATAAGAGTCGAGGGGCATGAAAGGGAAGCAGCGGTTGGGAAGGGAGTAAGACAGGGTTGTAGCCTCTCCTCGATGTTATTCAATGTGTATATTGAGCAAGCAGTAAAGGAAACAAAAGAAAAATTTGGAGTAGGTATTAAAATTCATGGAGAAGAAATAAAAACTTTGAGGTTCGCCGATGACATTGTAATTCTGTCAGAGACAGCAAAGGACTTGGAAGAGCAGTTGAACGGAATGGATGGTGTCTTGAAGGGAGGATATAAGATGAACATCAACAAAAGCAAAACGAGGATAATGGAATGTAGTCGAATTAAGTTGGGCGAAGTTGTGGGTATTAGATTAGGAAATGAGACACTTAAAGTAGTAAAGGAGTTTTGCTATTTGGGGAGCAAAATAACTGATGATGGTCGAAGTAGAGAGGATATAAAATGTAGACTGGCAATGGCAAGGAAAGGGCTTCTGAAGAAGAGAAATTTGTTAACATCGAGTATAGATTAAGTGTCAGGAAGTCATTTCTGAAAGTATTTGTATGGAATGTAGCCATGTATGGAAGTGAAACATGGATGGTAAATAATTTGGACAAGAAGAGAATAGAAGCTTTTGAAATGTGGTGCTACAGAAGAATGCTGAAGATTAGATGGGTAGATCACATAACTAATGAGGAAGTATTGAATAGGATTGGGGAGAAGAGAAGTTTGTGGCACAACTTGACCAGAAGAAGGGACTGGTTGGTAGGACATGTTCTGAGGCATCAAGGGATCACCAATTTAGTATTGGAGGGCAGCGTGGAGAGTAAAAATCGTAGGGGGAGACCAAGAGATGAATACACTAAGCAGATTCAGAAGGATGTAGGTTGCAGTAGGTACTGGGAGATGAAGAAGCTTGCACAGGATAGAGTTGCATGGAGAGCTGCATCAAACCAGTCTCAGGACTGAAGACCACAACAACAACAACAACATGCCTTAAACATTATTTTAACTTTTTTTTTTTTTCTACGGGAGGTACTGGTATGGCATTCCAACACATACTGTCACAAATCAAGCATTGGGTTTGATAAAGACCAAGTGAAAAATGACAATTTTTTAACTAACAGTTGAGAAGTTTTATAGATAGAACTTTAAAAGAGATGTCCATAGAGAAGTAAGATTCGGAGTAAAAATAAATACCAAACTAGAGAGAAACAGACTCATCAGGCAGTAACTCAAAAATTTAGATCATCAGAATTTATTTAAAAATAGGAATTTATAACATTAAATTTAGTAACAAGATTAGCATTTTAGAAAATGAAGATAAAGGGGCAATTATTTGACATGGGGGGTAATTTGGAACACGCAGATGGAACAAGGCAGTTATATACAGTATTCTTCAGACAAATAAACCTGATGTAGACATTACACTCTGTACTCTTCCACATTTACTGGAATCTTAATGAATTTTGTTTCACATAGAACAGAGGCCTAGCTGTCTTGAGTACAATCAAATATGATAATAAAGATACATTTTATGCTATGTGATATGCTCACAGTGACTCAGCAATAATATGAGACAACAGCTTTAATGACACATTTAACTTGAAGAGTACTGACCAGCCAGCTGGTCCAAATAACCTGCAGTGATGTGAACAGTTGCAGTTAAGATGTAAGAAGAACATTGAACAATGTTGTTGTTGTGGTCTTCAGTCCTGAGACTGGTTTGATGCATGCTACTCTATCCTGTGCAAGCTTCTTCATCTCCCAGTACCCACTGCAGCCCACATCCTTCTGAATCTGCTTAGTGTATTCATCTCTTGGTATCCCTCTGTGATTTTCATCCTCCACGCTGCCTTCCAGTACTAAATTGGTGATCCCTTCATGCCTCAGAACATGTCCTACTGACCGATTCCATCTTCTAGTCAAGTTGTGCCACAAACTCCTCTTCTCCCCAATTCTATTCAATACCTCCTCATTAGTTATGTGATCTAACCATCTAATCTGCAGCATTCTTCTGTAGCACCACATTTCGAAAGCTTCTATTCTCTTCTTGTCTAAACTATTTATCATCCATGTTTCGCTTCCATACATGGCTACACTCCATACAAATACTTTCAGAAACGGCTTCCTGACACTTAAATCTATACTCGATGTTAACAAATTTCTCTTCTTCAGAAACCCTTTCCTTGCCATTGCCAGTCTACATTTTATATCCTCTCTACTTCGACCATCATCAGTTATTTTGCTCCCCAAATAGCAAAACTCCTTCACTACTTTAAGTGTTTCATTTCCTAATCTAATTCCCTTAGCATCACCCGACTTAATTCAACAAGGGGGGGCGCGGGTGGAGTTAGCGGTATAAATCTAATTTTTCTTTTTAATATCGATATTTTAATAAAAATGTATGAGCGTGTATTAATGATAGATCATGGTGCTAAATGCAGTCGTTTGGCTTCCCGCAATCCTATCTCAATAACCTATCCTAGAATATACAGCTTTTGAAGATCACGTTTAGAATTTCACACACAGAAACTCTCAAAATTATGAAGGCGATTTGCGTTAATTCTAATATATCAGATTTGTAAACAACTTATTTCTGACAATTGGAAAACAGAGAAGTCAGTTATTAATTATTCCGTACATCTGTACACATGAACTGAATGTAGTCATGTTATAACTTTTAGCCGTAGTAGGCTGAAGACCACAACAACAACAACAACGACAGGCTATGTTCATCAGAGTAATAATCACTTATACTGCAAACTGCAAAAATGCCGTTTTATTACCCTGTCAACCTGCGGATCCCCATGTGATGCGATTACAGTGACTTTAGCAGACTGTATACGATTCAAATGAACTGGCGGGTTCGTAATTTGGACACCATGGTTATGCCCTTTGTCACCAGAAATATGCACGACCTGAAAGCGAAACTAGTAGAAGTGTTCATTCTGAGCAGAGTACTTCACGCCGTTCTGGAAACATTGTCGTGAGTGCTAACAATGAAACATAACCCAGCTAGGTAGACAATGAAATCCATTAGTGGGGCTTTTTTTCCCCAACGGTCAGTGCTACAGCTCTTTCATTCGGATTACTTATCTGACTAAACAGTTATTATTCTTCTGTGGTTTTGAAATATGGCATAATTTCGTTTGAAATTAGTGTACATTCTTTGCTGCAACAATGGCTTCTTTTGGTACGAGTACAGAAATAACTGCTTGGCACTGTGCACAGTTTCCAGCGAAGTGTGAGGTGTATACACAACCTTACTTAATTACTGTGAAATTTGACAACCAATTCATTGATGTTATCTCAAAACTTATAACGCTTCATTTATAAGTAACGAAAGATGGGGGCACGAAAACGATTTTCGCATAAAACCCCAGGCTGCACTGCTCAGAACAGCACCGCAGAACATGTAGCAAATTCTTAGGGTGTCTGTGGGCTGTTTCTGCCCTAATCCGTGAAAAGCCCGTTTCTCCCAGCAAGAGCCCTGCTCAGCCACCAGGTCGCAGACAGACAGTGCACTGACTACCTGCGCTGCGGCTAGGCTCCCCCGTTCTTCGCCCCACTCCTCACAGCAGTCATTTGAGGTGCCAACAGATGACAGTAGCTTTCCTTTATTTTAGTTGGTTACTTGCAGTTGTTGACACATCTGATGTATTGAATTTTGCTGAAATCGCGTTGAATCTTTCACAGTTGTGCCTCAGTAAAATCAGTGCTAGTGCGAAATTATATTGTTAACTTCTTGTTTTCTTTTTACTTCACCATGAGTGTCGTGAAAAAACATAAATATAATGATGATTACATCAAATACGGTTTTGCTTCTATACAAAAAATGGTATTGACCAGCCGCAATGTGTTATTTGCTATGAGGTTGCAGTGTTACGTGGCTTTATGCTTAATTACGAACTTACTATTTTATCAGTTGATTTGTTTTCGCCACGTATCATCCGCAGTTTACGTCCTTCTTCGTTGCTGAGCAATGTATCACTTTTTGTTCTGATGCCACAACTCTTCCTTTCCTATATCTTTACTACTTTTTATCTATATAAATGATGAACTATTGGTTTTGCCGTTTAACAACTTTTTAATAACTGTGGAAGTATTACTGGCATCGGGTCCCATCTAATGTGTCACCCGCCTATACGTTTTACATGAACCTTTCAAGACTCGATCGATCTGTTCACAAAGAGAAAGCAGAATATCTCTTCATTTGACGTTGTCCAACAACGACGTAGGAAGGTCGACGCCCTCGCGGCCTAGGCTCTTCCATGGCTCGCGGTAGTTTGCAGCATTCGTTTTATTCCTTGTCCACTTGCCGCTATGTTGAACTTTCGTGGTGATCGGTGGGCAACGTCTTCCACGTTATCTGCAACAGAAATAAACTTTCTTCCCACAGTACTTCTGTAAACCCAAAAACAAACACAAAGAACATAATAATAATAATAACTGTTCTTAAAATTATTCGTATAAGTCTTGGTCAATTTAATGAGGGGTGGGACAGGCCTAAGCCTTGTGAAACCACAAGGTATTGAGCAATGATTCCATGAAACCTTCTCGTCTGGAACGCCATTTGTGGTCAAAGCATGGTGCATTGAAAGAGAAGCCGAAGGAATTTTTTGCTGCAAAATGCGATAATTTGAAATGGATTAAGTTTCACACTGCTGGATCCTTCACTCAGGCATCAGAAAAGGTACTGGAAGCCTCATATGAGTTATCGCTACTTATTCCAAGGATCTAGAAAAGTCATATTATCGGAGTGACACTAGTCAAACCCTGTTTGTTGAAAGCTGCTGATATTGTTCTTAGGTCAGAAAGTAAACAAAAACTGTCACAAATACCTCTTTCTGACCAATACTGTGAAACGTCGGATTGATGATATGGCCGAAGACATACAAAATCAATTAGTTACGGCCGTCAAACAATCGCAGTTTTTCGCAATACAGTTAGACGAGAGTACCGACGTTGCGAATTTTTGCCAACTACTAGCTTTCGTTCGCTAAATAGAAAATGAAGCAATTAAAGAAGAGTTGCTGTTTTCTACAGAGTTAAAGCCAACTTCAAAAGCAATTCATATAATGGCAGCCGTCTCTGAATTCTTTTGTAAAAATGAGTTATCATGGCAGAAACTGATAGGCGTATGCACAGACGGCGCCCAATCAATGCTTGGATGTCGCTCAGGATTCGTACAGATGGTCAGAGAAAAAAACCTAGTGTTACTGCTATCCACTGTGTAATACACCGTCAAGCATTGGCAGCTAAGACATTTCCAAAGGAACTCAATGATATCTTGAAATTGTGCATCAAAATCGTGAATCATATTAAAAAAGAGTGCGTTAAATTCCAGGTTATTTACAGCTCTTTGTGAAGACTTGGGAGCAGAGTATAAAACACTTTTATTTCATACAGGAGTCTGCTGGCTCTCAAAAGGAAATATGCTAGGAAGATTATTTGAACTTCGAGACGAAGTGATGCAGTTTCTGGAAAATAACAAACAATCTGAATTGCATGTGGAATTTAGAAGGCCCGATGTTCATGTTGCAGTGGCTTATCTGTCAGATATTTTCGAATCTTTAAACACATTGAATTTGAAGTTACAAGCTGGAGAGTCAAACATAATTTTCATCGGGATGCCATCAAAGCGTTTACTGATAAGTTGCAACTAAGGAAATGTAAAATTTTAGCCTGCAATTATTCATGCTTTGCCAGATTGTTTGGAATCCTGGAAGAAGCCCAATTTCACAACGATTTTAAGGATACTGATACTAAGAGTAAAATATCGAACCATTTGCAGCACCTCATTGATGAATTCGAACAATACTTCCCTAACAATTGTGATGATAAAATTTATTATAGTTTAGCGACGGATCCATTTCACGTTGACGTGTATGTGTTGCCAGACAGACTACAAGAGGAAGTCTTAGAAATTAAAAATGATTCTGCAGTGAAGTATGATTTTGTGAAGATGGATAAGCCTTTATTTTGGGTGAAATATCGCACGGTGTATCCCAGCACAGCAGAACAAGCACTGAAACTGTATTTACCATTTCCATTCACTTATTTGTGTGAAAGAGCATTTTCAGCGGTAGTGGCGATAAAAAATAAGCTTAGAAGCAAACTCAGTATTGCCATGATTTATGTTGCGCAGTTTCTACTATTCAGCCAAGAATTAAAAATCTTGTAAAAAATATGCAAGCTCATCCATCACATTGATTTATTTGTTTGTTTCTTCCCATATGTGTGTGGAATTAATATTTTTATAATAAATACATCACATTATAAGAGAACTTGTTATTTTTCTCCTAACTATCATTACATGTAGGTAATACTGTAAAATTATAAAAAAAACTATTTCGAAGAAACAATATAAAATAAACATAGTGAATCTGATTTAAATATAATCCTTATGGATTCTGATGTTATGTGTGGTATGTTATTTCAACTAATAATAGTATTTCTTCTTGATGAAGACACAGCGAAAGTTTGGCAAGTGAAGGTAGTCCTAAAATCGTATACTGATAAAGAAATGGTGTGCAGCAGGGGAATGTAATCAAGGTAAGGAAGTTGTTTTATTCATATTTTTGAAAGTTCTGTGTAGTCTGTAAAATTATTTCGTAAAACTTATTTTTTATTTTTTGTCTGGTTCTGAGAACTGGGCGTTTGTCGCCATTCGGTAACTTATTTATTTATTTATTTATTGTATTTTTTTTTGCATGGAGACACCAACTGGTGTCTTTTGCAAACGTCATAGCATCTTTTACAAGTTTAGTACAGTCATATATACATATGTGATTACATATACATGATACAAATGTACCATTGTACCTAATAAGGCACAATATTGGGTGTTACATCGTACCTATTAGAAATATTCAGATTTTACACAACTACATATATATACAATAATTTATTTTAGTTTAATATTAATATTCACTTAAAGAATATAAACACTTGTCAATCAAGAAATAATCAGTTTCACTTTGAATAAGTTCCCTTTGTGGCACCTTATAGAGCTCAGTAATCTGTTGTACCATATTTGACCACTAATGCATGGACTATGGTCTGTTGTTTTTAATTTTGTTCTTTGTCTGTAGTAGCTGTCTTTATTTCTTGTATTATAGGCATGCATATCAGAGCACTTTGTTGCTTTGTTTTGATGTGTCTCAAAAAATATAATTAATTTGCAAAGATACAGTGAGTAGACTGTGAGGTATTTATGATGAACAAAGATTTCCCTGCATGAATCTCTATACCCTAATCCATGGATAATTCTGATTGCTCTTTTCTGTAAGGTTAATATTCTGTTCATATGTATGTCGGCAGCACTACCCCGTAATTAATCTGTGCAAAAATGGTTCCATAATAAATTGTTTTTAATGTCTGATGTGGAACTACTTTTGATAACTGGCTGATTAGATGTAATGAACTGCTGATTTTATTGCATAAAAATTTGATATGGTTTACCCATCTTAGATTTTCATCTAGGTGAATACCTAGAAATCTGCAGCCTTTTGTGTCCACTACTTCAATTCCACCTATGTTACTGATAGAGGTTTGGTGTGAGTTTGTAAGTTTAAATGGCAATAACTGAGATTTACTGATATTAACTTTCAAACCTTGATCTTGGAAATAAGTAGTTATTTGACATAGTCCCTCAGTTGCTACCAATGTTAACTCATCATTTTGTTTACCAAGAAATAACAGTGAGGTATCGTCTGCATAGGTTACCAATTGGGAGTTGAAAGGTTGCTCTATATCATTTATGTACACTAGGAAAAGGAAAGGGCCCAAAATTCAGCCCTGGGGTACACCTTGTGTGACTGTCTCATATTTGGACTGGAAATTAATGATCTGATTATTGATTTTGTAAGTCACCTTTGTACACTGCTTGCGGTTAAATAAATATGTAGCCAGCAGTTGCATGGATGCAGCATTTACGTTGTATGACTCAAGTTTACATAAAAGTATCTCATGGTTTACCGAGTCAAAGGCTTTAGTAAGGCCTAGAAATATGCCAGCTGTTTGCATTCCTTGATCAAGGGCACCATACATTTTGTGAAGAAATTCCGTAATTGCTGTGATAGTACTATGATCTTTTTGGGATCCATGTTGTGTCTCTGTTGGGAACTTATTTTTCAAGAAATAGTCACTAAGTTGTGTCAGCAGCACAACTTCAAATACTTTGCTGAAGATAGGTATTAATGATATGGGCTTGAAATTTGAAACCTCTTCCTTGGATCCTTTTTTATGCACTTGTTTAACTGTGCTCCATTTCAATACATTTGGAAATGTATGTTCTCTGATACTGCAGTTTACCAGGTGGGTGATTATTTTAACTAATTCCTTATTACAATTTTTAATCACAATACTACTCAAACCATCCCATCCAGATGAGAACTTATTCTTTAGGTTATTTACTATCCTGCCTATTTCTTTTTCACTTGCTTGTTTGAATTCAAAAGGTGGCTCTCCAAAGGGGCAGAGCTTTACCTCACTACTCACAATTGTGTTATTAACTGGACTAACAGCTGCAGATATAAAGTATTTATTGAAAACATTGCAGACTTTATTAGGACATTTAATTGTGTTTCCTTCATGTCTTATATTTACAATTTCAGTTTCTGGCTTCGGTGTGGCTTTGCCAAATTGATTTACAATTCTCCATGAGGTCTTGGCTATATTGTCTGATTGAGCTATTTCACTGCTGTATATCTGTTTTCTTAGATTTGAAAGCTCTTTCTTAAAGATTTTCTTGACTTCGTTGTACTTGGTCTTAAAAACCTGCAGGTTTGTTGACTTGTGTAACACATCCAGGTCCTGGATGTTCTGCCTGAGTTTTGTCATATTTGCTGGAAGTATCAGTCTGTTGGTTTTTGCATTTTGGTTATGGGTGAACACTCTCTATGTTTTCTTAACAGGGCAGCATCTGTCAAAGTGTCTTAGCATAGTATCATAGAATTTGATCCATTTGTTTTCAGATCCTTCAGTCTGGTAAAACAGATCCCAGTCCTCTATAGCTAATTTATTTTCGATAACTTTTGTCATTTTTGGGATGCTTGTGTTTACATACTCTACAAGCTGGCATTTGTGGTCAGAGTAGTGAAAATCCATATTCCAGCACCTAACACTGTCTTTAATATGTTTACATAGTATAACGTAATCAATTCTGCTAAATATGGACTTTGTTACCCTGGTATCACTATTTAGTACATTTATGAGATTATATGAGTTAAGAGTATCTATTAACCTCATATTACACAAACTGGAAGATATTGCCTCAATATTCATATCACCAAGTATATTTAGGTCACTGGGACCACACCGTCCCACTACTCTACTAAATATGTCTATGAAGCTAACTACATCAGCCTTTGGTGGATGATAAATCCCAATAACTTTATGTTTTCTCATAACCTCTCTACACTCTTTGGTGTGGACTTCAATGCCTGTCACTTCAATCAAGCCTTCTTTGTTGTACTGCTCTAGATAGTTTATTTTCTTGTACTCGAGATTCTCACTAATGTAAACTGCCACACCACCACCCTTATGTTGCTGTCTACAATAACTATTTGCTAAGGAGTAGCCCTCCAGTTTACAGTAAATAATTTCATCAGATTTTAATCCATGCTCAGTTAACACTACTATATGAGCTGACTGTTCATTTACAAAAACCTGTAATATATTAAGTTTATTTCTAAGGTACTGTATGTTTAGGTGCATGAGCCTTAGTGGTATTTTTAACTGGTCACTCTGATTATCTTCCTTTAAAATGCACTGAGTTGGTTCACTTACGTAAGTTCTGGATCCAGGCATTAAAAGTGTTCCTGTTCTTTGGCGATCTTGCATTTCTTGATCTACTACCCAACCTGGCTTCTGTCTGTCTAGTTGTCAAGGTAGCTGTTGAGATGCCTTCTTGCTCCGTACAGTCCGAGGAGTTGCTGAACTGCCTGGTGTTGCAGTAACTGGAGTTGTATACTCCACCACATTTGATTGCGTAAGTGATGCTGAAGAGTCTGCAGTTGATGCCACAGCTTCTGTTGTTTTAACTGGCTGGCTTGGCAAGCTGTTTTTACCCAGACCTGGGAATTTGTTAGTTGCTTTACTTTCCCACAAAAAAATGTTACTTTGAACTCTGGGTTTTATTGGTCTTGAGGATCTTCTAGGAGCACAATGTGTTTCTGGACTTTTGAATATCCTGTTGCTGCAAACTGATCTTCCTACTCCATTGTTCATTACTGTCCTCTTGACAACATTGTGATTGATTTCTGGTACTTTAATTTTGTCTTGTTGTGGTGTTATTTGCTCAGTTCCATCTGGATCCTTCCACTCAAGTGATATTGCAGGCTTTAGTTGATTTTTTGGAGAGATGACCGCAAGTAGAGTTCTGGCCATTTCTTCCTTGTCATTAGCATTTAGGTGTAGTCCGTGAAAAGTGTACCAGTCTCTGTCCTCAGGGACTGTTACAAACTGAGTGTTTTGGAAAGATTTCACTATTTTCCTATTTGTTCACCTGGTTTCATCGTTCACACAAGACCAGTTTGCAAGCTCATATCTATGGGGTATCCCTACTATGATTACATTTGTGTGCTGAAGCTTAATTAATGCAGATGTTATAGCATTTAATGCCTTGTCTGCTTCGTTTTTGGCTACATCATTTGTGCCACCCCATATTATAACTGTGTCATTCATTGTGAGATTCTGTAAGTTGTTACAGCTTTCAAGTATTGAAGTTAATGATGCACCTGGTATAACATTTCCTTGGATTACGAAATTATTATGACTTTGATGCATTAAGTTAGCTGCAACTGATCGCCCATGGCTGTCTGAAAACACTGTTATTCTTTTTTTGTGTTTAGGTGAGCTTTTTATGTTACTGCTGTGTCTGTTGTATGAATGTTTCTTGCTACTTATGATGTTTTCTTGAACTATGAAGTTTTTATTTACCTCAGTGCTTTGTTGTTCACAATTTTCATCTTTTTGTATCATCAAACCTGTTCCTTGTCGTAATGTATAATGAGGAATCATTCGCAATTTTTTTCACAGCTTTAGATGTTGTTAACTGTTGTTGTTGACATAAATGCCAACCTATGCACAATGAAAATAGGGAGCACTATAGGCGTACAAATCAGTGATGTTCTTTAACACCATGACTGAGTGACTATTTTTGATAATGAGTGAAAGTAATAAGCTACACTCAACATAGAACAATGGCCCGCATCCACTAATCTGCAAAGGTAGCAAATATTTACCAAAGACTTTCTTTACTTTAGGAGTGGCTTATAATCACTAGACTAGACTGATGACGTAATAACTGTGACTTGATACATTAACAGCCCACCATGTTACATGACGTCACCATCACAAATTTTTCAATAGTTTCTTGATAATTAATAAAAATCTCTATATTTTTTTGGGGGGGGGGGGGCACGGAAGTTTTCTTTTTGGCAGAAAGGGGGGGGGGGGGGCGTGACAAACAAAAGTTTGGGAACCTCTGCTCTATATACTTCTTCCACCTTTCTGCTTTCCCTTCTTTGCTTAGAACTGGGTTTCCATCTGAGCTCTTGATATTCATGCAAGTGGTTCTCTTTTCTCCAAAGGTCTCTTTAATTTTCCTGAAGGCAGTATGTATCTATCTTACCCCTCGTGAGATAAGCCTCTACATGCTAACATTTGTCCTCTAGCCATCCCTGCTTAGCCATTTTGCACTTCCTGTCGATCTCATTTTTGAGACGTTTGTATTCCTTTTTGCCTGCTTCACTTACTGCATTTTTGTATTTTCTCATTACATGAATTAAATTCAGTATATCTTCTGTTATCCAAGGATTTCTACTAGCCCTCGACCTTTTACCTACTTGATCCTTTGCTGCCTTCACTACTTCATTCCTCAGGGCTACCCATTCTTCTACTGTATTTCTTTCCCCCATTCCTGTCAATTGTTCCCTTATGCTCTCCCTGAAACTCTGTTCAACCTCTGGTTTAGTCAGTTTATCCAGGTAGCATCTCCTTAAATTCCCACCTTTTTGCAATTTCTTCAGTTTTAATCTACAGTTCATAACCAATAGATTGTGGTCAGAGTCCTTATCTGCCTCTGGAAATGTCTTACAATTTAAAACCTGGTTCCTAAATCTCTGTTTTACCATTATACAATCTATCTGAAACCTTCTAGTACAGAGGTTTCCAAACTGGTGGGTACGCCCCCCTGGGAGGGGGGCGTGACAAACAAAAATTTGTGAACCTCTGTTCTAGTATCTCCAGGGTTCTTCCATGTATACAACCTTCTTTCATGATTCTTGAACCAAATGTTAGCTATGATTAAGTTATGCTCTGTGCAAAATTCTAACAGGCGGCTTACTCTTTCATTTCTTAGCCCCAATCCATATTCACCTACTACATTTCCTTCTCTTCCTTTTCCTATTGTCGAATTCCGGTCACCCATGACTATTAAATTTTCGTCTCCCTTCACTACCTGAATAATTTCTTTTATCTTATCATACATTTCATCAATTTCTTCATCATCTGCAGAGCTAGTTGGCATATAAACTTGTACTACTGTAGTAGGCGTGGGCTTTGTGTCTATCTTGGCTACAATAATGTGTTCACTATGCTGTTTGTAGTAGCTTACCCGCACTCCTATTTTTTTATTCATTATTAAACCAACTCCTGCATTACCCCTATTTGATTATGTCTTTATAATCCTGTATTCACCTGACCATAAGTCTTGTTCCTCCTGCCACCAAACTTCACTAATTCCCACTATATCTAACTTTAACCTATCCATTTCCCTTTTTAAATTTTCTAACCTACCTGCCCAATTAAGGGATCTGACATTCCACGCTCCGATCCGCAGAATGCCAGTTTTCTTTCTCCTGATTATGTTGCCCTCTTGAGTAGTTCCCGCCCAGAGATCCG
The DNA here is from genome assembly GCF_023864345.2 of Schistocerca serialis cubense. Lineage (NCBI taxonomy): Eukaryota > Metazoa > Arthropoda > Insecta > Orthoptera > Acrididae > Schistocerca > Schistocerca serialis. The sequence continues at coordinate 389,012,089 of NC_064641.1, read as the reverse complement.
AATGGGGGACCATTTTACCTCCGGAATATTTTACCCAAGAGGACGCCATCATCATTTAACCATACAGTAAAGCTGCATGCCCTCGGGAAAAATTACGGTTGTAGTTTCCCCTTGCTTTCAGCCGTCCGCAGTACCAGCACAGCAAGGCTGTTTTGGTTAGTGTTACAAGGCCAGATCAGTCAATCATCCAGACTGTTGCCCCTGCAACTACTGAAAAGGCTGCTTCCCCTCTTCAGGAACCACATGTTTGTCTGGCCTCTCAACAGATACCCCTCCGTTGTGGTTGCACCTACGGTACGGCTATCTGTATCGTTGAGGCACGCAAGCCTCCTCACCAATGGCAAGGTCCATGGTTCAAGAGGGGGGGGGGGGGGGGACATAGAACAATACAGATTATGAAAAGGATAGTTGTTACTTATCATATAGCAGAGATGCTGAGCTGCAGAAAGGCACAACGGAAAGACTGTCACAAAATAAGCTTTCAGCCTACATGCCCTTTGTCAAAATTAGATGACAGATGCACAAGTACGACTACAGTCTCTGGCAACTGAAGCCAGACTACGGGCAGCAGCAGCAGCATTGCATGATGGGAGGGGCAACTGCATTGGGGCAAGGAGGAGGTTGGGGTGGGGAGGGTGGGGAGGGTGGGTATGGGTGGGGGACTGTGGATTACTGCTAGGGTGTGTGCAGGAATGAGGTGGAGAGAGGGTAGGGCAGCTAAGTACAGTCAGGAGGTTAGACAAAGGGCTGGGGAGGGGGGGGGGGGGGGTAGCGGAAAAGGAGAGAAGCAAAAGAAATTGGTGGAATATATGGCTATCTAGTGCTGGAACAGGAACAGGGAAGGGGCTAGATGAGTGAGGGCAGTGACTACTGAAGGTTGAAACCAGGAGGGTTACGGGAATGTAGGATGTATTGCAGGGAAAGTTCCCACCTATGCAATTCAGAAAAGCTGGTGTTGGTGGGAAGGATCCATATGGCACAGGCTGTGAAGCGGTCATTGAAATGAAAGATATCATATTTGGCAGCATGTTCACCAACAGGTTGGTCCACTTGTTTCTTGGCCACAGTTTGTCGGTGGCCATTCATGCAGATAGACAGCTTGTTGGTTGTCATGCCCACATAGAATGCAGCACAGTGCTTGCTGCTTAGCATGTAGATCACTTGACTGGTTTCACTGGTAGCACTGTCTTTGATGGGACAGGTGATGTTTGTGGCTGGATTGGAGTAAGTGGTGGCAGGAGGATGCATAGGACAGGTCTTGGATCTAGATCTATTACAGGGGTATAAGCCGTGATATAAGGGGTTGGGAGCAGGAGTTGTGTAGGGATGGACGAGTATATTGTGTATGTTCAGTGGATGGCAAAATACCACCGTGGGAGGGGTGGGAAGGATAGAGGGCAGGACATTTCTCATTTCAGAGCATGACGTGAGGTAGTCGAAACCCTGATGGAGAATGTAATTTAGTTGCTCCAGTCCTGGGTTGTACTGAGTTATGAGGGAGATGCTTCTCTGTGTTCGGACAGTGAGGCTTTGAGAAGTGGTGGGTGACTGGAAAGATAAGGAGCAGGAGATTTGTTTTTGTACGAGGTTAGGAGGATAATGACATTCTGTAAAGTCCTCAGTGAGACCCGAGGTATATTTTGAGAGGACCGCTCTCTGCCCTCACAGACCAACAGCTTCAGCCTATTACCCAGGAACTAGCCTCCTATATAAAAGATACCAACCATTTCCTCCATAACTCTCCACAGTTTCTGTTCCTTTACCACATTGTGACCTGCTCGTCACTATTGATGCCATCTTCCTTTACACTATCATTCCTAATGCCCATGGCCTTACCGCTATTGAACACTACCTTTCCCAAAGCCCAATGGATTCCAAACCAACAACCTCCTTCCTAGTCACCATGATCAACTATATTCTCACCCACAATTACTTCTCCTTTGAATTCATTACCTATAAACTAATCAAGGGTATGATGATGGGTAGCCGCATATCACCATCCTATGCCATCCTATTCATGGGCCACCTAGAGGATTCCTTCCTAAACACCCAGAATACTAAATCCCTCACCTGGTTCAGATTCATTGATTACATCTTTGCAATCTGGATTGAGGGTGAGGATACCCTATCCATATTCCTCCAGAACTTCAATACCTTCTCCCCCATTCACTTCATCTGGTCCTACTCAATCAAACAAGCCAACTTCCTAGATGTTGACATCTATCTCAAAGGTGGCTATGTCAGTGCCTCTGTCCATATCAAACTTACTAACCACTAGAAATACCTCCACTTTGACAGCTGCCACCCATTCCATACCAAGAAGTCCCTTCCATATAGCCCATCCACTCATGGCCGTTCCATCTGCAGTGATGAGCGGCCCTCTCAAAATACACTGAGGGTCTCACTGAGGCATTTACAGACTGTAATTATCCACCCAACCTGGTACAGAAACAAATCTCCCATGTCTTATCTTTCCAGTCACCTACCACTTCCCGAAGTCTCACCATCCAGCCAAAGAGGAGCATTCCCATCATAACTCAGTACCACCCAGGGCTGGAGCAACTGAATTACGTTCTCTGCCACGATTTCAACAACCTCTTGTCATCCCCGGAAATGAGAAATGTTCTGTCTATTATCCTTCCAACCCCTCCAACAATGGTATTCTGCTATCCACTGAACCTACCCAATATACTTGTCCATCCCTACACAACCCGTGCTCCCAACCTCTCCAGTCACTAACATCACCTATCCCATCAAAGGCAGGGCTACCTCTGAAACCAGTCATGTGATCTACAAGCTTAGCTGCAACCACTGTACTGCATTCTATGTGGGCATGACAACTGACAAACTCTGGCCAAGAAACAACTGGACCACCCTTTCGCTGAGTATGCCGCCCAACACAACATTCTTCATATCAATGACTGCTTCACAGCCTATGCCATATGAATTCTTGCCACGAACACCAGATTTTCTGAATTGTGCAGGTGGGAACTCTCCCTGCAGTATATCCTATGTTCCCATAACCCTCCTGGGCTCAACCTTTGTTAGTCATTGCCCTCTCCCATCTAGCACCTTCCCTGTTCCCGTTCCAACACACCCAATCTTTTTACTTATCTCCTTTTCTGCTACCCCTCTCTCCCCCGTCCTCCGTCTAACCTCATGACTGCACCTAGCTGCCCTACACACTCTCCACGTCATCCCTGCACACACCCCAGCAGCACTTCACTGTCCACCATCCCTACCCTGCTCTCTCTTCCCCTCCCCAACCCAGCTTCCTTTTTACCCCCACACAGTTCTGTCTCTCCCATCATGCAATGCTGCTGCTGTTCATAGTCTGGCTTCGGCTACTATGGTCATGTGTGCATGAGTTGTATTTGTGTGCGTGTGTGTGTGTGTGTGTGTGTGTGTGTGTGTGTGTGTGTGTGTGTGTGTGTGTGATCTAATTTTGACAAAGGCCTTGTTGGCCAAAAGCTTATTTTGTGACAGTCTTTTTGTTGTGCCTATCTGCGATTCAGCATCTCCACCATTTGATGAGTACAACTGCTCTTTTCACAATATTGTTACATCCCATCCTGGATTTTCCTTTGTTTGAACAATATAGATTGTCATTTAATTTGTAAACAGGATGAAATAATACACCACACAGCAAAACTGTGGCACACACTTCTTGGGGAACCAGACTGAAAACATAACACATTCTCATTCTTAGCTAACATAGTATTGTAATTAAAAGCAAGAGTAAAAAAAATTACTAATTTAAACACAGAGTAATTTTTCATGTGACCTATGTGTGATGTAAAAGCAATTGCAGGGATTTCACTGTGTACTTAAATATTGAAGCCACTGAAGATATTAGTAATTGTCAGTCATCTGGTAATCTCCAAATTTCTTCTACATCTGAATCCGAGGAACATATTTCAGTACTGGAACTGTCATCTGCTACATTGCTAATGAGGTCATCAACAACAGAATCCACAAAGCCACACAAGCATCACATTTTCTCCTCTTCTTTTATGATGTGTTTGGCAGTGATGTGTGACAAAGCCTCACGCATTATTTCCAGTACATCTGGCAGCTTAAGTATCTTGTTATTTCTCATGAAAAACCTCTGAATTAGGATCCAGATCAGTTCTATTGGGATATGATTGTAATGGTATGGTACCAACTGTGAAAATGCAGCATTTGTATAGTATGCTTGTGACATGAAAGTTATTGTTTCTTCTGTTTCAATGATGCTTGTCGCTTTGACTGATATGAGACCACATCTGTGGTATAAAACAATGGACACAGTAAAAAAAGAGTATTTGGGTTTTTCATTTTTGTCCCAAAAATTTAGTGTTTTCTTAATTTAAACAATATTTATTAATAATCTTTTATAAAATATTGATAACTAAGAATTTATACCTGCAATGAAAATGGAGTTTTTTTGTGTGATATACAATTACAAACAAACATTGTTCAAAAAATGATGATTTAGTATATGTTCATTAGCATATATGAGTGTTTAATGAAGTTTTTATAACTAAATGATGTAAGTATCTGAACTGATCAGAAAAAAATTACTTAACTAAACTCTGCCCAAACAGGCCTCGGAAGGCCCAACGGTACCCGCCAGCCACTGTGTCATCCTCAGCCCACAGGCTTCACTGGATGTGGATACAGTGGGCATGAGGTCAGTACACCATTCTCCCTGCTTAAGTCAATTTATGAGACTGGAGCCGCTACTTCTCAGTAGCTCCACAGCTTGCCTCACAATGGCTGAGTGGGCCCCGCTTGCCAACAGTGCTCGGCAGATTGGATGGTCACACATCCAAGTGTTAGCCCAGACTGACAGCACTTAACTTCAGTGATCTGACGGGAACCGGTGCTACTACTGCAGCAAGGCCACTGGCCAGAAAAAAAAATTAGAAATGAAAATAATGAAAGCCCACACTGAGATTTGAATCAGTTATGGACAGTTTACACCTTCATCAGTAATCAACTACTGAGCCCTGCATGTAATTTACAAAAAGTCCTTAACATTAAATATGTACCGAAGTTCCTTGGAAAACTTCAGAGTTGAATTTCTATGTAAACTTGTGAGAAACATTAAGAATAACATGTTTCTCACTATTTTAACCATGTTTCACTACAAAGCAGGAAGCAGCATCAGCTGTTTTCACAGTACGTGTTAACAGCAAAACATATACACCACAACTATAATAGTGTTTACAGAGACTGCCACTGTACATGATTTTTGAAATAAGAACTACATAGCCATACAGGGTGAATATTAATAAAACTGACAAATTGCAGCGGCAGGTTTCGGACTGGAAATTGAGAGAAAAAAAAGGGCTCTACAAATGTGTATCGGAAATGCAATATTTGCTATGGTAGATGGTGCTGACGAATGACAGTTCCTCTGACCATGTGCCATGTGTTTTCATGCTATGTGATTGATGCAACATACTGTAGGCAGCAGAATGGTCTGGTATTCATGTCAGGAACAAGCTGAGATGGTATTTGTGTATGCCAAACAGATGGAAAGGGCCGTGAGGCAGCATGGCTGTACCCGAAACAATTATCCTAACAGACACCAACCACATCACAGAAGCCCTTTTGGGGCATTTGTGTGATCATTTGTCCTTTCAGACAGACTAACATGCAGGGAGGCTGAGGACTGTGCATACATCAGATTTGTAGGACTGGTTTATATGGGATATGGAGACAAGCTCTAGTACAAAAAGGGCTTGAAATGTCATGTGATGTGGTTGGTGTGAGTGAGGGTACTCGTTTTGGTATAGCTGTGCTGTCTATCAACCATTTCCATCTGCTTGGCCATAAACAAACAACATCTCGACTTGTCCCTGATATGAATACTGGACCATTCTGCTGCTTACAGCATGCTCTGTCAGTCACACAGCCTGCAACACATAAGGAACACATGACACATGGTTGGAGGAACTCTCACTCATCAGTGCCATCTACCTTGATGCATTGCTAGTTACATAATCAAAGGACATTTTTTCCTCCATTTCGAGTTAGGAACCTGTTCAAATGGCTCTGAGCACTATGGGACTTAACTTCTAAGGTCATCAGTCCCCTAGAACTTAGAACTACTTAAACCTAACTAACCTAAGGACATCACACACATCCATGCCCAAGGCAGGATTCGAACCTGCAACCGTAGTGGTCGCGTGGTTCCAGACTGTAGCGCCTAGAACCGCTTGGCCACCCCGGCCGGCAGGAATCTGTCCTTGCAGTTAGTCAACGTTATTAATTTTCACCCTGTATCATGATCAAGAAAAATGTTGTTGGCTAATGCATTAGAATATCTTAAAGTACCATTTACAGTAATGTGATATGTAATACCTAAGTAGTGTGGTGAAACAAGTGTTGTATCATTGCGAGAGATACAGAGGCAACTGAGTATGCTGGAACTTACTCCAGTTCACTATTGCCTGTGCTACATAATCATAACGCATCTGTGCATAGCATACAAAGGATTGCACCATAATCTAAGAGTGAAATTAAAAATTCAAATAAATTTTCCAAACTTTGTCAGTGTGTGCTTCAGTTTATTAATATTAATATTGATCTAATGAATATGGTTTGCTAAATATATTATTTTAAGAAAAAAATAAGTGGTGCTAAATAATGATGCTAGAAAGCTAAAAATTGTTCACAATGTGCAAATGTGTATCACAATCAAACGATACGAGTCTCAACTTGATCGAGGTAATATTTTGGTCATAATTGCCATTTTTACGAAAATTTGTAGGTGCCAAATATTATACTCAGGAAGATGAAAATTTATATGTAGCCTCAGTATCATATAAAACATTAACTATGTGACTTGATTAAGCTCTATTAGTTTTCAAGTTATTCACTAAAAACCAAATTTGAATGTAAACTTCTTTCTTCATAATAGATTAAGTATCATTTGTATTTGTTATAGATAGTTCTAATTCCAGCACTTGATTACATTAAATCAATAATATACCTGTACCAAATTTCAAGATTTTATTGTAAATAACTACAGCTACAAGGAATTTTAAAAAGCTGGTTCAGAGGTCATGTTCTATTGTTGGTTCCATTCTAAAAAATCTAGCTGGCAAAGTTTAAATGTGATCGAGCTAAGACTTTTTAAGTAACTAAAGCAAACTTAACGCTAATTATATAAAAATTAAGAAGATTTAAAGTGTTAAATGACAGAGTTATTAATTAATATGTGTCCAAGAAAGCAGCAATTTAGATGCTAATACCTGTGCCTAGAGCAGTTCTGTTTGGTGGTCCACCGCATCCATATATATATGCAGCCAGAGAGACAGTAAGAAGAGACACACTGCACTGAGATATCAACCTGCCCGATTCAGTCAAATGCCTGTGTACACTGTACTTGGATAATGTCACAGCCAGATAGCTACCAAAAATGTTTTCGGTGAAAGTAGGAAGTGAACTTTAGAGGACTGTACACTGTCCTGGATCACTTAGATTTTATGGAAGTAACTGCTTCTGTGCCACGCATAACATTGGCAATACTGCATATCCAGGGGCGAGATTATTTTCCACTTTTAAGGCAACCAATTCATTTTGATGATTTGAAGTCAGGGTGATAGACCATTTTACTTCTGTTGAAGTCACCTCTGAACTGTTAATAGTGCTGTTTCCAATAGGGATATTATTATTATTATTATTATTATTATTATCATCATCATCATCATCATCAGGAATATTATTATATTTTGTGTGTGTGAAATTTTACTGCATATATTAATCAGTTACAACTCAAAACTTTTATTTATAATCATAATTCCTGATCCTGCTGAGTAAATAGTAAGTAGGAACATTTTCTTTCAGTGAGTACAGAGTAATGTGGACTTGCAGACCTGGAATTATGGTCAGTATGCCCTCCATTGTTTTCTGGCTGACAGCAAGAATAGTTTTCATGCTCTTGTAAATGGCAAAGATTTAGATTTATTTTATCCACTGCCCCACAGTTGCATCTACTTCCAAGAGCAAAACAGCACCAGTGTGTGTGTGTGTGTGTGTGTGTGTGTGTGTGTGTGTGTGTGTGTGTGTGCGCACGCGCGTGTGTGTGTGTGTGTGCGCGCGCGCGCGCACTACAGCTAATCATCATGTCTTTGTTGTTTACATCAGGTTTATTCTTATGATGAATGAAGTATATTAAAGATAAATTGTGGGGAGCAAGACTGAATAAGCTGCATTAATCAAAACTGTTCAGAAATGTGTTCATGAAGATTTGATGAGATGCAAAGAATATTTGGTAAGAGTAACAACTGAAAACAACAACAGTGTGAAAAAAAAAACAGATAGACACCCTTTTTGTTGGGTAGACATGAGTTTTCACCCGTTGATATGGTACAGTAACAGAAAACAGAAAAAAACTTTGTACAAGTGTACAGAGATTTCCTTAAGCTCAAACAATTCAAGAGATGATTCAGGAACACAAATAGTTAATAATGACGCTACTGAAGTAATACAAGGTGAGGTGTTTAAAGTCATACAAGGTGTAAAGAATGGAAAGATGCCTGCAGACAGTGTCACGGCATAACTCTTAAAAACACTGGTGTTCATATGGAAAAGTACTGACTGATGCAATGACTAACCGTCTTGATATAAATCAGATTACTAAACTAAATAAAATGGATCTTGTAAAGAAAATTCTTGTTTTATTATTAAAACAATCTTAGATAATCTAACCCCCAGAAGTCTTTTCTTTCCTGGGTGATGGTTGCCCTGGTCAAGCACTCACTTGGCACAGATGTGATGATGATGGGAAGATACATCTCTGCAAGTTTTGGGAAAAATGACTTCTTGTTCTCCCAGATTTCAGTAGGGTCTCCTTTTATTGGCATAACAGTCCTCAGTTTCACTCATGTTTCCAATAGATGTTGATGACTTATTTCTCATGTCTTTGTGTGACAATTGCTTGTGGTCTTTCCAGATTTGAAATGCTGAATCTTCTTTATCAGACTCATCAGAGGTATTGGTCTTGATTTTAGGTATGTTAAATTTCCATACATATTTATTGAAGTAACTAATTACTTTTGTTTTAGTGGCAGCATCTGTGAATTGTATGAAGTTGAATCTTGGGTCAAGAGTTGTTGGATTTGCCAGGATGGCGGAATGTTCTAAGTTGGCAAACTGTCTTGCCAGTTTCTTTTTTTTTTCTCTTTTTCTTTTTCTTTTCTTTTCTTTTTTTTTTTTTTTTTCTTTTTTTTCTTTTTCTTTTTTTTTTTAAATCGAACAACCATTTCGTTTCTAGGTTTCATATCTTCAAACTGTGCCTTGAACAGAACTGACTAATGGGATTACTTTGCTTACTGGTTAGTAAGTGTCCTCTTAAGTTTCATTTGTTAATTTCTCAAATGGTCATAGCAGTTCTGCCATTTCTGTGACATATTCTAACATTTGCAATCGCCCTACCTATATGATTAAGATTCATATATATCAAGAGCTCATATGGAAACCCAGATCTAAGCAAAGAAGGGAAAGCAGAAAGGTGGAAGGAGTATATAGAGGGTCTATACAAGGGCAATGTACTTGAGGACAATATTATGGTAATGGAAGAGGATGTAGATGAAGATGAAATGGGAGATACGGTACTGCGTGAAGAGTTTGACAGAGCACCGAAAGACCTGAGTCGAAACAAGGCCCCGGGAGTAGACAACATTCCATTGGAACTACTGATGGCCTTGGGAGAGCCAGTCCTGACAAAACTCTAGCATCTGGTGAGCAAGATGTATCAGACAGGCGAAATACCCTCAGACTTCAAGAAGAATATAATAATTCCAATCCCAAAGAAAGCAGGTGTTGACAGATGTGAAAATTACCGAACTATCAGTTTAATAAGTCACAGCTGCAAAATACTAATGCAAATTCTTTGCAGACGAATGGAAAAACTGGTAGAAGTCGACCTCGGCGAAGATCAGTTTGGATTCCGCAGAAATGTTGGAACATGTGAGGCAATACTGACCCTACGACTTACCTTAGAAAATAGATTAAGGAAAGGCAAACCTACATTTCTAGCATTTGTAGACTTAGAGAAAGCTTTTGACAATGTTGACTGGAATACTCTCTTTCAAATTCTAAAGGTGGCAGGGGTAAAATACAGGGAGCAAAAGGCTATTTACAATTTGTACAGAAACCAGATGGCAGTTATAAGAGTTGAGGAGCACGAAAGGGAAGCAGTGGTTGGGAAGGGAGTGAGACAGGGTTATATTGAGCAAGCCCCCCTGCGGGTCCGGGGTAAGAATAGGCCCGAGGTATTCCTGCCTGTCGTAAGAGGCGACTAAAAGGAGTTTCAACCATTTCGGCCTTCCATGTGATGGTCCCCCTTGGGGTTTGACCTCCATTTTTCAAAATTCTACAGAAGTACGAGCCTTTTGGGGAAGGACGCCTTACGTGGTGTACCACTGGTCCTCAGTGCACTAAGACCTTGGCACTCAGCATTGTACCAGCATTGTTGCATACCCACTATTCCTCAAATTGGGCCTAAACGCCTGATGGGTTGTACAAGTTACGCCCATAGTGCGTCCCTATCTGCACCTACGATCATGATGGACTATCCATGGCACCAGAAATCCAGCACGGTAGCCAGCCCGTTGTGGTGGGGTCGTCATGTACCCTCTAGGTTGTAGCCCCCTGACAACACAGGGATCGTACTGCCGATACCTGAGCTGCACCCTCCCCACGTCGGCCAAGGAGTAGATGCCCGTCTCCTTGGGGCATCAGGACTCCCGGCAATGGTCATCCTGCCAGGTGGCCCTTGCTGAGGCTGGGTGGCGCCCGTGGGGAGAGCCCCTGGTCGGAGTGGGTGGTATCGGGGCGGACGTTTCGCAGATGAAACGTCAACACGTATCAGGTGGCTCTGCGGCCGAGTCTTTCAAAAGGAAAGGTACTGTTTCTAGTTCTGGTTCTCCTACCCTTTCCCCCTTGGCCACTCCCTGGGAGGAGGGACAGGCCCGCCGGCTTGGGGATGAAGTACTTCCTCCGTTATTTGGTCTGTTCTCGAACCGATGGGGGGACGTTCGCCACCTCCAAGCCCATGTTCTTTGTTCAGCACATTGAGGACATCTTCGGGGAAATCGAGGCTCTCAGTAAGATGCGTTCGGGGTCCATTCTTACAAAGACCACCTCCGCCACACAGTCGGCGGCGCTCCAGGCGTGCGACCGCCTAGGGGACATCCCAGTGTCCATTGTCCCGCATCTGACACTAAATAGGACGCAGGGGGTTATTTTTCATCGTGACCTCCTGCTGCAATCTGATGAGGAACTCAGGGCCAACCTGGAGTGCCGAGGCATGCATTTCGTCTGGCGAGTCCAGCGCGGCCCCAAAGACCATCGCATCGACACCAGGGCCTTTATCCTCGCCTTCAAGGGGGACGTTCTCCCAGAGAAGGTAAAGGTGATGTGCTACCGGTGTGACGTGCGACCTTACGTCCCGCCACCTATGCGCTGTTTTCGGTGTTTGCGCTTTGGGCACATGTCGTCACGGTGTGAGGCTGAGCCCCTTTGTGGCGATTGTGGACTCCTCTTCGTGAGGAACATACATGCACCCCACCACCTCGGTGCGTTAATTGTCCTGGCATCCACTCGCCTAGATCCTCAGACTGCCCTGCATATCAGAAGGAGAAGAAGATACAAGAACTCAAAACTTTGGATCGGCTCTCTTATTCTGAGGCCAGGAAGAAGTATGACCGCCTCCATCCTGTGCCGTTGACCACTTCCGCGGTATCCTCACCCCTATCCTGTCCCCCCTCCGCCTCCTCCCCCCATCCGGGGTCTCTGCCTCCACCTCCCAAATCCCTCCCTTCCAAATCCTCCTCCCCCGTGGCCCCTGCCCCCTCTGCCCCAGGAGCCACCCTTCCTCCTCCTCCTCCTCCTCCCCCCCCCCACCCCCCGCCTGAGAAGCGATCCTCTTCTCAGGCGTCCATCGGGGAAACGTTCCGGACCCCAGCTTCCGAGGTCCGGCGTTCCAAAACGGACCTTCTTCGGGTCAAGCCCACCATCCCTGTGCCTCCTCGGACTTCCAAGAAGGCCTCCAAGAAGAAGTCTCTATCCCCCTCTCCACCCTGGTGCATTTCATCTGACGCTCCATCCGTGAGTCGCTGCTCCCGGCCGTCCTCAGTTTCGCCGGGACGCTCTGCTGCCAGGCGCTCAGCTGGCCTCTCGTCGGCAAATGATGCTGCCCCTCCTACACAACCAGGGACAGTGGCCGCAGCTGGCGACGACTCAATGGAACAGGATCCGCCTCCCGCCGGTTGTAGTGTTGTTCCCTCGAAACCTGGCCCTCGCGGCCGTCGAGGTGACCAGCTCTTCCCCCGTCTCGTTCCCCCTCTTTTTTGACTAGCGATGGCCTTGTTACATTGGAACATAAGAGGTATTCGATCTAATCGGGAGGAATTACAACTGCTCCTCCGCCTGCACTGTCTGCTTGTCTTTGGTCTCCAGGAAACCAAGTTGCGCCCGACTGACCGTATTGCCTTTACCCACTATACCTCGGAGCGGTATGACCTCACCCCTGTGGACGGTATCCCAGCTCATGGTGGGGTCATGTTGCTCGTTCGGGACGATGTCTATTACCATCCCATCCCATTGACCACCCCACTCCAAGCAATAGCTGTCCGTATTACTCTTTCTGCTTTTACTTTTTCAGTTTGTACCATCTACACTCCATCGTCATCCGCTGTTAGTTGGGCTGACATGATGCACCTGATTGTTCAGCTTCCCCCGCCGTTTTTATTGTTTGGCGACTTCAATGCCCATCATCCCCTTTGGGGCTCTCCTGCATCCTGTCAAAGAGGCTCACTCTTGGCGGATGTCTTCAACCATCTCAATCTTGTCGGCCTCAATACTGGCGCCCCGACTTTCCTCTCGGACTCTACTCATACCTACTCCCACTTGGATCTCTCGATCTGTTCTACCACTCTTGCCCATCGGTTTGAGTGGTATGTCCTTTCTGACACCTATTCGAGCGACCACTTCCCCTGTGTCATTCGGCTCCTGCACCACACCCCATCCCCACGTCCTTCGAGCTGGAACATACTGAAAGCTGACTGGGGACTTTACTCCTCCCTGGCGACCTGTCCGGACCACGATTTTCTCAGTTGTGACAGTCAGGTCGAATACCTCACGGCTGTTATCATCAATGCTGCCGAACGTTCCATTTCTCGTACTACCTCTTCTTCACGTCGCGTTTCCATCCCCTGGTGGAATGAGGCTTGTAGAGACGCTATCCGTACTCGACGACGTGCTTTACACACCTTTCGCCGCCATCCTACGTTGGCGAATTGTATTGGATACAAACGACTCCGAGCGCAATGCCGTAGAGTCATCAAAGACAGCAAAAAAGCTTGTTGGGCCTCTTTCACCAGCTCCTTTAACAGTTTTACTCCCTCTTCTGTCGTATGGGGTGGCCTGCGCTGGCTGTCGGGCATTAAGGCCCACTCCTCGGTACCTGGCCTGACCTCAGGTAATGAGGTCTTCGTTGATCCTGTGGCTGTCTCCAACGCCTTCGGCCAGTTTTTCGCGGAGGTTTCAAGCTCTGCCCATTACCACCCTGCCTTCCTTCCCAGGAAAGAGGCAGAAGAGGCTCGGTGACCTTCCTTCCACTCGCTGAATCTGGAAACTTATAATGCCCCCTTTACTATGCGGGAACTCGAACGTGCGCTTGCACTGTCCCGGTCCTCTGCTCCGGGGCCAGATGCCATTCACGTTCAGATGCTGGCACACCTTTCTCCGGTGGGCAAAAGCTTCCTTCTTTGTACCTACAATTGCGTCTGGACCGAAGGTCAGGTCCCCATGCGTTGGCGTGACGTCGTCGTTGTTCCTATACCCAAACCCGGGAAGGATAGACACCTTCCTTCTAGTTACCGCCCCATTTCTCTTACAAGCTGTGTCTGTAAGGTGATGGAGCGCATGGTTCATGCTCGGTTAGTTTGGATTCTTGAATCTCGATGGCTACTTACCAATGTCCAATGCGGCTTTCGTCGCCGCCGCTCCACTGTTGACCACCTTGTGACCTTGTCGACAGTCATCATGAACAACTTTTTGCGAAGGCGCCAAACGGTAGCCGTGTTCTTCGATTTGGAGAAGGCTTATGATACCTGTTGGAGAGGAGGTATCCTCCGCACTATGCACAGGTGGGGCCTACGCGGTCGCCTGCCCCTTTTTATTGATTCCTTTTTAACGGATCGAAAGTTTAGGGTACGTGTGGGTTCCGTATTGTCCGACGTCTTCCTCCAGGAGAACGGAGTGCCTCAGGGCTCCGTCTTGAGTGTAGCCCTTTTTGCCATCACGATCAATCCAATTATGGATTGCATTCCACCTAATGTCTCAGGCTCTCTCTTTGTCGATGACTTCGCGATCTACTGCAGTGCCCAGAGAACATGCCTCCTGGAGCGCTGCCTTCAGCGTTGTCTAGACAGCCTATACTCATGGAGCGTGGCAAATGGCTTTCGGTTCTCTGAAGAGAAGACAGTTTGTATCAACTTTTGGCGATATAAAGCGTTCCTTTCGCCATCCTTACATCTCGGTCCCGTTGTTCTCCCATTCGTGGAAACAACTAAGTTTCTAGGGCTCACGCTGGACAGGAAACTGTGTTGGCCTCCGCATGTCTCTTATTTGGCAGCCCGTTGTACACGTTCCCTTAATGTCCTCAGAGTTCTTAGTGGTTCATCTTGGGGAGTGGATCGCACTGTCCTGCTTCGCTTGTATTGGTCCATAGTCCGATCGAAGCTGGATTATGGGAGCTTCGTCTACTCGTCTGCTCGGCCATCCCTCTTACACTGTCTCAACTCCATCCACCATCGGGGGTTACGTCTTGCGACCGGAGCCTTCTACACTAGTCCTGTCGAGAATCTTTATGCTGAAGCTGCTGAATTACCATTGACCTACCGGCGCGATGTACTGCTGTGTTGGTATGCCTGCCGGCTGTTGTCTATGCCCGATCACCCCTCTTACCAGTCCTTCTTCGCCGATTCTCTCAACCGTCAGTACGGGTTGTATGTGTCTGCCCTGCTGCCCCCCGGAGTCCGCTTCCGTTGCCTGCTTCGACAATTGGATTTTGCCCTCCCTACCACCTTCAGAGAGGGTGAGAGCCCGACACCACCTTGGCTCCAGGATCTGGTTCATATTTATCTTGACCTCAGCTCACTCCCGAAGGAGAGTACTCCGGCTGCAGTGTATTGCTCACGGTTTGTCGAACTTCGTGCTCGACTTGCCGGTCACACCTTTATTTACACCAATGGCTCCAAAACTGACGATGGTGTCGGCTGTGCCTTTGTCGTCGGGGCCGCCACCTTTAAATACCGGCTCCTCGACCAATGTTCGAGCTTTACGGCCGAGCTTTTTGCTCTCCATCAGGCCGTTCAGTATGCCAGCCGCCACCGTCATTCATCGTATGTACTCTGCTCTGACTCACTCAGTGCTCTTCAGAGCCTTGGAGCTCCCTATCCGGTCCATCCCTTGATTCAACGGATACAGCAGTCCCTCCATTCTTTCACTGATAATGGTTCTCCTGTCAGCTTTCTGTGGGTTCCCGGACATGTAGGAGTGCCTGGGAATGAGGCTGCGGATGCTGCAGCCAAGGCTGCAGTCCTCCTGCCTCGGCCAGCCTCCCATTGTGTCCCATCATCTGACGTTTGTGGGGATGTTTGTAAGAGGCTTGTGTCGTTGTGGTGGGATGCTTGGTCATCCCTCCAAGGAAACAAGCTCCGGGCAGTAAAACCGCTCCCAACTGCTTGGACAACCTCCTCCCGACCATCTCGGCGAGAGGAGGTCCTTCTGACCAGGTTGCTGATTGGGCATTGCCGGTTTAGCCACCACTACCTGCTCTCCGGTGACCCAGCCCCGCAGTGCCCTTGTGGTCAGGCATTAACAGTGCGCCATGTTTTATTGTCGTGTCCCCGCTTTAGTCAATCTCGTGTTGTCCTGTCCCTGCCATCTACTTTACCGGATATTTTAGCTGATGACACTCGAGCAGCTGCTCGTGTTCTGCGTTTTATAACTTTGACTGGCTTGTCCAAAGACATCTAACCTTTTTACTTACTTTATCTGCATCTTTGTCAGGTCTTTCTGGTGTCCCCCCCTCCCCTTGAGTTTTACTAGATTCCATGTGCTCTAACAACGGTGACTGGGTGCTAATGACCTCAGTAGTTGAGCGCCCTTAAACCCCACCAAAAAAAAAAAAAAAAAAGTATTGAGCAAGCAGTATAGGAAACAAAAGAAAAATTCAGAATAGGTATTAAAATCCATGGAGAAGAAATAAAAACGTTGAGGTTGGCCGATGGCATTGTAATTCTGTCAGAGACAGCAAAGGACTTGGAAGAGCAGTTGAAAGGAATGGACAGTGTCTTGAAAGGAGGACATAAGATGAACATCAACAAAAGCAAAACGAGGATAATGGAATGTAGTCGAATTAAGTTGGGTGATGCTGAGGGAATTAGATTAGGAAATGAGACACTTAAAGTAGTAAAGGAGTTTTGCTATTTGGGGAGCAAAATAACTGATGATGGTCGAAGTAGAGAGGATATAAAATGTAGACTGGCAATGGCAAGGAAAGCGTTTCTGAAGAAGAGAAATTTGTTAACGTCGAGTATAGATTTAAGTGTTAGGAAGTCGTTTCTGAAAGTATTTGTATGGAGTGTAGCCATGTATGGAAGTGAAACATGGACGATAAATAGTTTAGACAAGAAGAGAATAGAAGCTTTCGAAATGTGGTGCTACAGAAGAATGCTGAAGATTAGATGGGTAGATCACATAAATAATGAGGAGGTATTGAATAGGATTGGGGAGAAGAGGAGTTTGTGGCACAACTTGACAAGAAGAAGGGACCGGTTGGTAGGACATGTTCTGAGGCATCAAGGGATCACAAATTTAGCATTGGAGGGCAGCGTGGAGGGTAAAAATCGTAGAGGGAGACCAAGAGATGAATACACTAAGCAGATTCAAAAGGATGTAGGTTGCAGTAAATACTGGGAGATGAAGAAGCTTGCACAGGATAGAGTAGCATGGAGAGTTGCGTCAAACCAGTCTCAGGACTGAAGACAACAACAACATTCTAATTCATTGCTAGAAACCACGGGGGCGGGAAAGGGGGGGGGGGGGGGGGGACCGGCAAGTGTAGTTAAAAGTATCACTCCCATAATGGACACTAACTCCAGGAATCGTTCTAATATGTATAAGCATGAACTCCATGATGTGCAAACAGTTTTTTTTTTTCCTAACTTAAAACTAAATCCTCATAGATGAGTGTATAGGGGCTCGATAGCTTCTAATACTTTCTTCATACATTCAACCATGTATTCGTTCACTTCAGTTTGCAGTCATGTTATCACAAAACTTATTTAATGTCATGTATGTTTCTTTACTTACCTTATAAATCTGAAAGATAAAGTGTATTAGAGGCATGGTATGACCTCTTATTTAGTTTGCCACTTATACTGTACTCGGTTATTTACCTTCAGCAAGACTTTCCTCACCTACCAAGTATGATTAGTGCATGCTCTTTCAATACTTAAATTTGCAAATATTGTACATATATAGGTATAATGTAAATATTAGTGTAGCTTAAGTAAATATCTCATAGTTTAGTGTCCCTTTCCTGTGTATATAATCCCTTAGCTTATCTTTGTGTGTGTGTGTGTATTGTGCAGATAGTACTAGTTGTAGTATAGACTCTCTCTTTATTTTCTTTGTCTCTGTTTATTCAACAGGCTTTACAAATGCTAGCGCGGGCTATAGCTCATCAGGTTTGTTTGTTTTGGGCATTCCAACACTTCCAGCTGTGCCTGTCTGGCACGCATGCACTTGTGTTTTGTTGACTAGCTTACTCCCCAGTGCGCTTGCGCTACATCACTCTGATGCCATTTGCATTGTGGTGAGTTGTGTATTGCATTGCATGCTACCATGTATTTCACAAGTTCATTTATTTGTTTACAACTAGGCTATGTGCAAGGTGAAGCATTGTATTTAGAGTAGCACCATCTCTACACATATAAAAGTAGAATTCTTCCTTGTTATAAATACTCATCATTTACACATTTGACATTTAAGAAAATTCACAAACAAAAATTTTCCATGACAACTAACAACAAAAACTTTGGAATGTGACTTTCCAGCAGCCTAAATCTAATATTATTACACATATATACAACTTAGAGGGCATACAGCCCTTCTTCAATATGTAAACATTCTCAAGTCTTTGCGTGGATGGAGGCTCTTGTTTTTACCCGTGTTCATGCGTACCTTGCAATTTGGCACTGGTAGTGTGGGTATACACTCACATTTCTTCAGTTCTTGAAAGAATCCCTGTGACATCAAATAAGTCGTAGCACCTGTGTCAATCACAATGGGTACATCAAGGTCAAATATTTCGGCTTTTATAGTAGCTTGTTCCTTGCCCTCTGTCAAGTATTCCTGTGTATCCTTGTTACTTTGATACAGATCATCTTTCACATCACTACCTTGATCATATCTAATGAAGCAAGTGTCAATCGAGCTCGTGCCTCTAGTCTCCTCCCAGGACACAGAACGGGGCCTACTGTGACTGGTTCAAGTTTTTTGACATTGCGGTGGCATCGGTCTCTGGGTTAGGCGTAACTTCTACTATATGGCCTGTTGTTGTTTGATTACACCTCACAGGTGAGGCTCTCAGCTGAAATTCTCTTTGCCTTTGCATGTTACTTGGCATATGTGCATTACTTTCCTGGTTGAATTCCGCTGTCTGTGGCTTATATGGCTATCTGATATTGTTTTGTGTTTGCCAAGCAATTGGATGATTGTTGCTGGTAGCTTGTGTCTGTACATATTGTACAGGGTGATCATATGCTGTTTTGTTAAATTTTTGCCCACTTCTTTTATATTGGCCCATGAATTTATGGCTTTTGCCATTGCCATTGTGATTACTGTTACAGTTACTGTAGGTCTGTGTGGGGTAAGGTAGCCATCCGTGTTTTACTACGAATCTGTTGTTCACTTGCTGGTCCTTAAATCTCTGTGGCACTACCTGCATATTAACATGCTTGGGTTGTACTTGTCTCTCTTTGTATATCAAATCTGTCAAGTACAGTACAAATAGAAAGTATTCGGTGTTGTGTTTCGGAATGGTGATGAGTTTTTTCCCTAATGTGGGCAGGTAGACAGTTCTTTTAAAATTTTCTGCATGTCTACTTGAGATTCTGGGTTTGCCAAGTATCTGGTTTTATTCAAGTAATTTTCAAAATAGCCCCTTAAGCTTCCATGTTTGCTACTGAATGGAGCTGGGTTGAATACTTCAAGTCTGATCCTCTCTTGTATGGCCTCAGATGAATATTTATCCAGAAAGGCTCTTTCAAACTGTTCATAGTACTGGCAATGTTCCACCATGTCCATAGCCCATAGCAGAACATCACGTACTGTGTATCCAACAACAAGTCTAATTTTCTGTTCTGGACTTTGGTCCAGGTATAAGGTAAAACATTTCGAAACGCTCTGATGAAGACCTTTTGTTCTTTTCTCTTCAGAGGTAAATACCGTAAATTGTCGATGCTTTCATGTGGCATCATATTCTGGGGTAATTCATCGTTGAGTAGAAAAGTATTGATTGCTCAAAAACGTGTAATCAGAATAATTGCTGGAGCCCACCCATAGTCATCCTGCAGACATCTATTTAAGGATCTAGGGATCCTCACAGTAACCTCACAGTATATATATTCACTTATGAAATTTGTTGTTAATAATCCAACCCAGTTCAAAAGTAATAGCAGTGTGCATAGCTATAACACCAGGAGAAAGGATGATCTTCACTATGCAGGGTTAAATCTGACTTTGGCGCAGAAAGGGGTAAATTATGCTGCCACAAAAGTCTTTGGTCACCTACCAAACAGCGTCAAAAGCCTGACAGGTAGCCAGCTAACATTTAAAAATAAATTAAAAGGATTTCTAGATGACAACTCCTTCGACTCATTGGCTGAATTTTTAGATATAAATTAAGGAAACAAAAAAAACCAACTTAAACATTAGTGTCATGCAATATTTTGTGTAATGTAATATCTTTATTAACCTGACACGTTCCACATCATTACGAAGTGTCGTATTCATGATCTATGGAACAAGTATTAACCTAATCTAATCTAATCTGCCTAGGTAATCCTTCATCTGCAAGTAATGTTGACAAACATGCCACGCTGTCAGTGACAGGCGTGTTCATGTTCGCTTGTGGTGTAGCGCGTGGCAGCTGTGCTTGTTCTACAGGTACAGCTGGCAGCAAGTGTTGTTGCATTCTGCAACCTCCACTATTTTCCTTCTATGGTCTAGCCACATATTATGGGTACCCAGTGAAAGTATCTAACTCCTCTAAAAGTATGGGTTTGTTTTTTGTCAAATTTTGTTTTGTAATGTCAATAGTTTTAGCAATACTACTTCATAACCTTTCCTCTGCTTCCTTTAAACCTGACTCTATTTTAGCTATAAATTGACTTTATTTCTCCTCCAGAGCTTTTTATACTGTATCTACATAAATTTTGCACTCTGACACTACTTTTTCAGTACAGGTGCTGCCCTTATCCAGCATTTGGCAAATTTTGACTCTAGACTTTACTGTTACACACTTAGACTTGACTTTTGTATTTCTGTAGGTAAGTTTTTGCACACGTCTTGCAGCTCACTGACTGCATCCGTCACATTTTTTATTGACGCATCCACTTGGGATTGCGTCTCCTGAATTTGCGAATATGCTTCACTGAAGTTTTGTAGCTCACCTGCTAGTTGTTCTTGTTTATCATCTATGAATTATACTCTTTCCTTTAATGTATTTATATTGCGGGATATGTCAGTAATTATTTTTTGTTTTATTTGTTTACCTAGCTCTGTCAACTTCCTGGATAGTTCATCAGATAATTCAGTATTTACAGTTTTGGTCACCTCACTGAACTGTTGACTAATACTGTTCCTGAAATCATTAAATGCCTGATTTTACTGTGCAAACTGTTGTCCTATATATTCCTGATGTTTTGTGAACTGAACTGCTGTGTCATACCCTTAACATGGCATGTTACTTGTTGCATGAATTTTGTCACATTGTGTGTCTCACTAGTATTTACATTGTTTTTACAAACTGTTTCCAGATCTTACATTCACAATGTCATGAGCAAGCAATCAATGGAATTTCTGCTGTCATGCCCTTCAGTTTCACTACTTGAAAAAATGTTTCCCGGTGGGAACTGAGAAATTGTGTCATTGAGGCATCGTGAAAGCGACATCATGATTAATTATATTACCAGTGTCATCATTTATTGATATTGGGGTGCCAACCTCATTGTTTAGGTTGTCATCGGCCAGTTCATGAGTTGGCGCATTACCTTCAACAGTTGCCAAGCTCGGATTTCTGACATCTTGGCATATTGCATTTTGTAATGAATTTTCAACAATGGCCATTTCTTTTGACTCCATTGTGAATAATTTTTAATAAAATTATGAATAAAATTTTTCAAAAATGAAATTTTGTTTGTATCAGTACTTTTCAACAAAAGTAGGTTTAGCTGTGTATCCACTAATGAACCTGATTATTATCTGACACAGTCTTATAGAATTTGAATGACCTATCTTGCACTTTAATCATGACTTTGTAGAATTTTTTGTCTTTTCTGTAGAAATGCACTTTCCATAAAGGATATTAATGGAAGGAAAAAAGATAATCTACTGCCAGAGAGATGATGCCAAGCGTGGCCATATAAGTGTACAGCGTAGCAGCTTCATATCTTTACCGCTGAAATCAGCATTCCCAGCTCGTCTTGTTTGTAGGCAGAATTTAATTTTAATTTGCTGCTTCAATGTTTTTGTCATTCCCAGTCTCGTGGACATGTAACAAATACAATGAAAGTTTCATTAGTTCCTTGTAACACTATGTAAATATGAACAGTATGTAAATATGAATCATTAATCCAAAATTTTTTTATCTCAGCAATTGAAAGGTCTGTTCGTATTTCACTCAGCGCCATTCTTTAAATGGTCACCATTGAATAGGTATGGGGAAATGGAAATGGATTAATAATTGCTTGAATAATTGGAGAAATTTTGAAAGTAATTTATGAATCTGTGCACAGTCTTGGTTGAACTTTAACTGATATCAATGTCAACAGACCTTTAATTTCATTACATTTAAGGTCAATCAACATAATGTAAAATTGTTTACTGCTGCTTCCAGTAGTGTGTGGTACCAAATAATCACCGTAACCATTGAAATTGCCGCTCTGTCACATGAAGCACAATATTTTTAGTATAATTAAACCAAGTTCAATAGGGCCTATCAAGTCTGAGTCATTACCTTTACATTAATTCCATTGTGTTTAGTTTTGATTACGACAATGTCGATGCAGGAATGCTCCTCTGGATACCGTGTAAATTATTCTTGTCTGCACCGAACCTCTTGATGCAGGATCTTGGTGGCAAGTGAAATTATGAACAGATAGATGAGTTGGCCTTATAATCGTACAAATAAATATTCCTTTTCTAATAACTTTTAAAATATTTTTAATGAACAGTTAAAATACACATTTTTAATGATGCCGGTATGATGGATCCAAGCGTACATCCGTACAGTACCACTTCCAGAAACAAAAGGCTGAAGGTACATGAATTAATAAATTGAAGAGTGTATTTCTTACTTTGTTTCATAGTGATATTTAATGATGTACCAAAACATTATTCTTTCCACAAAACAACTTGTTAATTTATCTTTGGCGGTGTCTATAACTCATCCACTTCACATATAGCTTATATATAAAAAAATAATGAAAAAATAATATGCTTCAATACACAATGCTTTTTATATGAATTAGAAGGTACCTTATAATTCTTTTGTGTAACCATCATTACTACTATAATCTATGTTGTTATTTGAACACTTGAACTTTGTGTATTTGCTTACAGGTGATTTAGACTGTAAGTCTCATGACCTTTTACATATGGTCATTATTGTAGTAATCTGACATGTTCTACATCCAAGCGATGCGCTCATTTCAAGGATCCACGGAAAATTAATAAATATATAAATCCCATAGTGGTCAAGTTTCCTTATTAAGATGTCCTGGTCAACTAGATCAAAAGCTTTAGACAAGTCACAAAATATACCATGAGGATTTAGGACTTGAGCTTAACCCATTGAGATTACATTTATACATTCAAATGCAACTGAAATTGTATTTTTTCTTTATGGAACCCCAACTATTTACCTTTTATGATGCCATTTCAATAGACGTAAATCTAATGCATATTATTTTTTCAAGAACATTTCGAGAAAATTGGTGGCCGACAAACTGGACTGTACTTGTCAGAGCTCATTGGATCTCCTTTTTTTGTAGTGGCAAGATTCCAGCTATTTTCATTCAAGCTGGGAAAATATGTTCCTTCAGATATGAATTAATTAAGTGGCAAAGAAGTTTGGACATTTTTTATGTTTTAACTGTTTGTGTAACCATCATTACTACTATAATCTATACTGATATTTGAACACTTGCACCTCATGTATCTGTTTACACATGATTTAGATTGTAAGTCTCAGTTCTTATTTTCTCATTATTAGGAAAATATGTCAATTGAGAAGCCCAGATGCAAAAGCCACTGCCTGCATGATAAGCAAAACTGAGATAATCGTGAAAAACTTGTTCCATCCAAACTATTCAAGTTAAAAGATTTCATTTTTTTCTAAAAATAAGTGAAAAGATAATTAATCACACGCTATTAATGGCTGTAATCTGTGATTATGTTTTATACATTAAAATCTTAAATGAAATATTGACTTAGCAGTTTTTGCACCCAGTTTACGCAGTTAGCAGGGTTTGCAAAGCAAACATTCAGTTGCAAAGTACACTATTAGGTGATATGTTAAGAATGACAGAAAGGTGGAATTTAATTATTGTGAATATAAACAGAATATGTTTTATTTCAAAGAGAAATCTGAAAATCTTAAAAAACCGGCATATAAAAATACAAAGGCGACATTATTTTACTAGGAAAAACTGACTAACTTAACGTCAAAAATAGAACAGATATGAATGCTCAACATCAGGTTTTTTTTAAAAAAATACACCATCACATTGTTGACATCACAAGATATGGTAGAAAATAAAGTAAGCTCCAAATTGCATCTTAGTAAAACATTGACAAAATCTGAGAAAATAGTAAAATTGGCAGAAAGCTGCACCTAAGCTAAAGCAGTGACAAAAAATTCTAGAAAATGAAATTAGCTGAAAATAGCTTATCAGTGACATCAACCTCAACACCTGCCCATCAACTTAAAATCACTTCTGGCATCTTCAGATGACTGGCAGTGGCAGGAGTGACTGTAGGAGTGCCTTCCTGCTCATCTAACACCTCGGTGTAGAATTTAAGTTTTTCATTGATCATCCAATCTTCACCAAAGTGGAGCTCCAAAACCTTTTTGATGTGTCCGAGTTTGGCTTCTGAAACTTTTATACCAGCTGTGATTGGTGTTGGTTGTTTCCTTTGCCGAAATTTTTTCCCCTCTTCAGGATGCTCTTCCCGTCTACAGCTTCAAAGTTGTATAAGGGCTCCAAACTACACAAATCTTCTTGCTTTTGCTTTTCATGAATATTATTGTTTTGGCTTTCTGAATCCGGATGTGCCAGTTAGTTAGTTATGTGTATCATTGATCAATCGCACGGTAACCGTTATGATGTGGAACGTGTCAGGTGCCTAAGAAATGCACATATGAATCAAGGATTTTTTTTTTTAAGCTTAAAGCTTTTATTACCTACCCCATTTCCTAAAATGGCCCAAAATGCATATATTATACCTATAGATTTATTTATTCCTATTCAATAAGTCATCTACGATGTAGAAGGAGTTGTCAAGGAGATGTGATTTCAATTTATTTTTGAAACTATTACTGCTGTCTGTCAGATATTTTACTTCATCTGGTAATTTATCAAAAAGTTTCAAAGCAGCATATTTTACACCTTTCTGTGCCAAAGATAGTTTAAGTAGAGGATAGTGTAAGTCTTTCTTTCTTCTGATATTATAATCATGAACACCACAGTTGTTTTTAAACTGGTCCTCAAAATTAGCAATTATTCTGATTGCAAAGTTGCTGAACCTAGTCACTTTGGGAGATCCAAAATATGAATATTCCAGTTAAGATTCTCATCTAGATAAGAAAGGAGGTCATTCACATATATCAAGAACAGAAGGGGACCCATGATCAAACCCTGTGGATTACTTGAAGTAATTTCACCCCAGTCGGATGAAGTGGGAAACTTCCTTAAATCACTTAGACCATGTTAAGTAACATTTTGTTTCCTGTTCTGTAGATATGGCTTAAACCACTTGTATGCTGTTCCATTTATACCAAATAATTGTAATTTCTGTAACATAATGTTATTGTTCACATAACCCAATGCTTTGGATATGTCATGGAAAATGATTATTGGTGACATTTTACTATTTAAAGACTCTATTATGTGGGCAGTGAAGTTGTATATTGCTGTTTCAGTAGAACAGAATTTTTGAAATCCAAACAGTGATTTACTATGTATCCCATTACTGTAGAGATGGCTTTCTCGACGATTGCTGTAAGCAAGGATACAGGTCAGTAATTATTCACATCTGTAGTGTCCCCTTTTTTATAGAGAGGCTTGGCAACGGCATATTTTAACCTGTCTGGGAAAATACCTTGAGTAAGTGATGCATTGCAGATGTGACTCAGAACATCAGTTGTAACTGCTTCGTATTGTTTTAATATCTTGTTAGAGATGTCCTCTACTCTAACAGAACCTTTATTTCTCAAAGATTTAATGAAAATTGACAAGAATTTCTCAAAAGTGACACTTCCATGTAATGCTTGGCCTTTTCTTTTGAACTATTCTCACCAATTTTTCCACCTACACTTGAAAAATGTTTGTTGGTTGTTAAATACATTAGCTACTTGTGTACTGCTGGTTAAGATGGTCTCATTCTCTTTAATAGTAATATTGGTTACATTTCCTGTTTCTCTTCTAACAACATTCCATATTGATTTGATTTTATTGCCCAAGTTGTTAATTTCATCTCTAATAAACATATTTTTTGAGTTTAGGACAACTTTTCTCAGCATGTTACACTAATTTTTATAATGTAAAATTACGTCTGGGTCTTTACTAATTACTTCCTGTCTCATACAATTTTCTTCTTCTTTGTGAAGACACTTTAATACTTGCAGTAATCTGAAAGCTCTTTGAAAACTGTTTGGTGTTACATTTAGTATTTTTTTGGGGGGGGGGGGGGGGGCCGGCAACAATGTCCAAAAAGGGATATAAATTTAGTTACTTTTATCATTAGCATTTGGTTCATTGTATACATCTCCCCAATTAACATTTCTTAAACTTTCTCAGAATTATTCTATAGGGGTCATTCCATGCCAAACTGAGCCTGAGACTTATTTTTGAAAAAGAATTCCAAATTTAACAATGTTATAGTTTTTCAAATCTACAAAAGTTGAATTTTACTGTCCTGAAAAAATTACATAATTAGCTGGAGGAAAATATAGTTAAACAAAGTTGGTGATTCTACAGATGAGGATGTAAAACAAAAGGTTTGCTTTTTGTGTTGGCAGCTGTTTAATTTGGGTTGCAGCAATTGTTGATGTTTTAATTGTTAAATTTCAAGAGCAGAATCTTATCTTTTTGACAAACTTCAGTTTTTAAAGAAAGGTAAGTTATTAAGTATGCAGCTAATTCACAAAAGTTACCATGTATTTAATGCCCCACCCATGACAAAAAACATGAAAAAGTTTACCTTCTAACTCAGCAATAATAGTAATTCTATATATTTTACAGTTAGGAGTAAGAAAAACAAATAAAAACATCCAATGAACCATAAGGCACCTTCTAAGTTGTAAATGATCATATATAAATGTTAAAAGAAATTGTGTCCCACCCGTGACAGTTTTTTGGATGTTACTCAAATCTAAACCATTTAACACTTCTTGTTATTGTTAAGTTAAATTGGTTGATATAACAAGTGCTTTGATGGTTTACACTAAATAAAAACTTACTATTTATTCAGAAAATGGGGAAAACAACATCAGCAGAGCGTTTGAGAAAACTTCGAGAAAAACTGAAGATAGATACCAGCAAGTACAACATCCATAAAGAAAAAGAAAGAGAGTGAGATAAAAGAAGGGAAAATATGAAGATGAAGGTATCCTCCAGTGAGAAATCTTTATTGGAATATCGAAAGAAGGAAGCTGAAAGAAAAAGGAAGTACAGACTTAAACTAAAATCTGTATTAATTGAAGATCAGTCTGAGACCTGTATTTCCCAGTTAGGATCACATAAATGTCCTCAGTCCCTTGGCAAAGCTGTTTCTTGGGTAAAGAAGGTGCTTCCTTTAAGCCCCTCAAAAAAATCAGCAGTAATAAAAAAGCTTGTAAGTGAAAGCTTACCTAAAAAGGTAGTAAAGCAGATTTTCCCAGTAGTGAAGAAAACATCTCATAAACTTACAGGTGATAATCTGCTCAAAATATAAAAATTTTTCACCAATGATGAAATCAGCAGGCAGACACCTGGTATAAAGGATGTAAAGTCTATTGTAGACCATGAAACTGGGAAAAGAGTTAGCTTGCAGAAACGTCACATGAATATGACAGTTAAGGAAGCATTTTTTTCTTTTTAAGCAAGACATTCCAGATATTGATATCAAGGTTTCAAAATTCTACGAGTTGCGGCCTAAAAATATTGTTCCAACATCTCAAATGCCTCACAATGTATGCGTCTGCAGATATCATGCCAACATCAACTTCATCATTGAAGCCATTCACAAAAAAATATCGAAATGAATCTTGTCTGCTGTGATGTAGAAAGTGAAATATGCATGACAAGTCAATGCAAGAAATGCATCATGAATTTGCACACATTAATAGATGGAAAGTTTGATTTGTGTGACATAATATCTTGGAGAAAATGGACCGAACATGAATGTCACCCTAAACAGACCAATACCAGATGATGAATAAATAATAATAATGAATTTGCACACATTAATAGATGGAAAGTTTGATTTGTGTGACATATCATCTTGGAGAAAATGGACCGAACATGAATGTCACCCTAAACAGACCAATACCAGATGATGAATAAAAACGTAGTGCAACTGTCCCACATGTGACAATGGAATCCCCAATTAACAAAATTTTATCCATAAAGAAGAGGGTCTTAATACTCTGTGTGCGGATACGACTATAGATGTGGACTCTGACCTGCGAGAACTGCCATGTACATAAGCAGTCTCAACTAAAAACATTCAAGGAGCACTTCTTTGTCAAAAGGATGCAATCTGGAGCTTTCAAGACAGTGAAAGCATCAGTTAGTGATGATGAACTGATATTGCAAATAGATTTTACAGAAAACTATGTAGCACTGGCACAAGATGAGATACAAAGTGCCCACTGGAGTCATACATAGATTACAGTGGTCACTATTTGTGTTTGGATGAAAACAAGGCTACAGTCATTTGCAATTGTGAGCGATGAACTGTGCCATGACAAGTACTCAGTTTATGCATGTTTGAAGATTATAATAAGTAAGCTGAAACAAGAGCTTCCCAATTTGACCTCAATACAAATTTTTTCTGATGGTTGCGCAGGTCAATTTAAGAACAAATTCACCATTTCTAACCTCTGCTACATGATGCAAGACTTTGGAGTGTCTAGAGAATGGTTTTTCTTTGCAACATCACATGGGAAAGGTGCAGTGGATGGCATTGGAGCTGTAACAAAAAGGGCTGTTTGGAATAAAGTTAAGCAAAGAAAATTCATCATCAGCAATGCACAGAAATTTTTTGACTGTGCGAAATCATCTGTTTCTGGAATAAACTTTCTTCTTCTGACAAAAGATCATATTGATGAAAACAGAGACCTTCTGGATGGATGCTGGAAAGCTGTTAAAAAAATAAAAGATATTCGCAGCAAGCATTACTTCAACGGTTACAATACCTGTAATCTAGTATGTGGTAGAACTTTCCTAAAATCAGATTTAGAGAAAGTGGAGGTTTTCCCACTTTCACCCAACATATATTCACTAATCTACACAGATTCTGAGATGAGTGATGAAGAATCACATCCTGATGTCCTGTTGACACCCAATTCCCAAGAAGTTACAGGTTCAGAACCAGCTGTGGAACAAATCATGCCAGGAACATTTATTTTAGTTGAGTTCCAAACTGCAAGAAAGAAATCCACTACATACAGATATGCTGCAATTGCACAGAGAAGTAGAAGACAATGGAGAAATACAAATTATGTGCATGCGATCTGTTGGGGACTCAGCAAAGGTATTCAAAGCAGACAAGCAGGATGTATCCTCCATAGAGTTTAAACAAGTTCTTGCTATTCTCCCGAATCCAAATGTCAAACATGTTAGGGACACCTTATATTAGGAGTTTCCCGGCAATTTAGACATTTTCGAAAGTGGGTGAGAGGTCAAGTGTATATTTTTCCAAAGTGGTACATTCTTCAAGTGAAATAATTAAGTACTCAGAACTGTAAACTAAAACAGATTGTACTTCACGAGTCCCTCCCGTGACAGTTCCTTGTCCCACCCGTGACAGTCGTTGATTGCAATTATTGTGAGTAAATATTACTAATCTAATATTTATTGATATTACGTCTTGGAGAGAATTGTTTTATTAATGTGAATTCAATATTTTCAAAAGAAAATAAGTGCATAAATCACAGATTTCTTCTAAAATGTTGGTGGTTATTCAATGCTATGTCTATTTGCTGTCCCACCCGTGACAAAATTTTAAAGATGAATAAAAACGTAGTGCAACTGTCCCACATGTGACAATGGAATCCCCAATTAACAAAATTTTATCCATAAAGAAGAGGGTCTTAATACTCTGTGTGCGGATACGACTATAGATGTGGACTCTGACCTGCGAGAACTGCCATGTACACAAGCAGTATGAGGTGGCATGTCAGCGAACACTATCAAAAATCAGTTCGCCAATTACTTTGTTTCTGAAAATGGGGAATTTCTGTGGCAAGATAAGTTCGCCTAATGTATTCATATTTTATGTGAAACAAACAATAGTACAGAGAGAAGGAATGTGGTGTGTAATGAAAATGAAACAAAATAAATTTGAGATGAAGTTAAACTACATACCAATATCATTTCTACCCTTATCTCCAAGCGTTTTAAAATCTTCTTTAAGTTGTGTACACACATCTTTCCACGCTTCCAAAGTCAGTTGTCTATCCTTATATTCCTCGGCTGTCTTGCCCCGCAGGACTGGTCGTTCATCCACCAACGCAATCAAAACTTCACAATCAATATTCAGTTCAGCATTCATCTTGAAACTCAACAGGTAGCACATATGACGGCTCCAGGCATGACTAAACTCACCTGGCACCCAGCGAGCTGCCGGCTTGTGGACGTGCAGACATGTTCCAAAATGTCCATCTGAGAACCCAGTGCACCGTCTGGCTGCCAGCTTTGCAGCGGGCAACCGGAAGTGCATCCGGCAGCCGGGCTGGTCGTTTTGCCGTGTCGTCCCGTGGACAAGCCCTCATATGAAAATGTGTCACTACAAAAACCCGGAAAATCTGCCGGACTGGCGGCTGGCAAGTGTTCTTGCCGTGGACAAGGGTCCTCAGTGTAACAACAACTCACTAGGAGTGTGACTATTAGATTAAGACTAAAGCTCTATATATGGAGCTTTAGTTAAGCTACGTTTGACTGACTGCAGCTGCCTAGGCCTCAAACACAGTTGCTACATAAAGCGGTTAAACATGCCACTACATGGCTTTAAATGACTGCATTTTTGGTTGATATGATGGAACATTTGCTGTGTGCCAATATAGAGACAACAGCTTATATGAAAAAAAGAAATGACAAAGAACTTTAGCCACTTTTTATGGTACTGAGAAAGCTAGAATTTTTCGCTTCTATTAAATAAAATTTTCTTTCTCTTCCATTAAAGTAGCAAATGATTTGTCTGGGGTTCAAACTTGTATTCAAAATCATAAATGCTTAAACAAGGAAAAAGAAACAAAGATGAACCGAACACTCTGCTCTATGGTTACTGTTGTTGTGGTCTTCAATCCAAAGACTGGTTTGATGCAGCTCTCCATACTACCCTATCCTATGCAAGCCCCTTCACCTCTGAGTAACTACTGCAACCTACATCCTTTTGAATCTGCTTAGTGTATTCATCTCTTGGTCTCCCTCTATGATTTTTACCCTCCACAATTCCCTCCAATACGAAATTCATGATCCCTTGATCCCTCAAACTGTGTCCTACCAACCAATCCCTTCTTCTAGTCAACTTGTGCCACAAATTCCTCTTCTCCCCAATTCTATTCAGCATCTCATTATTTACATGATCTACCAATCTAATCTTCAGCATTCTTCTGAAACAACACATTTCAAAAGCTCCTATTCTCTTCTTGTCTAAAATGTTTATCATCCATGTTTCACTTCCGTGCAGGGCTACACTCCATACAAATACTTTCAAAAAAGACTTACTGACACTTAAATCTTTACTCATTGTTAATAAATTTCTCTTCTTCAGAAATGCTTCCCTTGTCATCACCAATCTCATTTTATATCCCCTCTACTTCGACCATCATCAGTTATTTTGCTGCCCAAATAGCAAAACTCATTTACTACTTTAAGTGTCTCATTTGCCAGTCAAATTCCCTCAGCATCATCTGATTTCATTCAATGTTCGTCTTATATCCTCCTTTCAAGACACAGTGCATTCCGTTCAACTGCTCTTCCAAGTCCTTTGCCGCCTCTGACTGAATTTCAATGTCATCAGCAAACCTCAAGGTTTTTTCTTCTCCCTGGATTTTATTTCCTACTCCAAATTTTTCTTTTGTTTCCTTTATTGCTTGCTTAATATACACATTGAATAACATTGGGAACAGACTACAACGCTGTCTCACTATCTCTTCTCAGCCACTACCTCCCTTTTGTGCCCGTGAACTCTTATAACTGCCATCTGGTTTCTGTACAAATTGAAAATAGCCTTTTGCTCCCTGTATTTTACCCCTACCACCTTCAAAATTTGAAAGAGAGTATTCCAGTCAACATTGTCAAGAGCTTTCTCTAAGTCTACAAATGTTATAAACGTAGGTTTGCCTTTCCTCAAACTATCTTCTAAGATAAGTCATAGAATCAGTATTGCCTCTTTTGTTCCTATATTTCTACGACATCCAAACTGATCTTCCCTAAGGTTGGTATCTACCAGTTTTTCCATTTGTCTGTAAAGAATTCATGACAGTATTTTGCATCCATGACTTTTTAAACTGATAGTTCAGTAAGATATTCCTGTAGGCGGCACCTATTTTGCTCCTAGTGATATAAGTTTCTACATTCTTAAATTTGTTCTCTAGCCATTCCTGCTAACCCATTTTGCACTTCCTGCCGATCTCATTTTTGTGGTTAATAAGACAATAAAATAAATAATGTTAAAACATAAATTTATTCAGCTCTAAAATTACAAAATATAGATTTCTCTATATAAAAGATTTTATTTGTTTATTTTTAGTTTTTCAGCCAGTATTTAGAGATATTTTAGAGTAATGTCAATCATAAAAGGCAGAGGTAAGTCACTGCTTGCTCGAGTCTGCAAAATAAATTGCACTGGAATTGGAAATCTAAAGGTTATTTATGGAATAATGGGAAACACAACATGGTGGTATATAACAGGCAACCACATGTGAGTGGAAAAACTTGGCTTGGGATGGAAATGGTGTTACATGAAGTACTCTCTGCTGCATCCTGTACCATGTGTTAATGCTGTGGCTTTGTCAGCACTCTGGTCAAACCCTGACCAATATGGCTGTGTATTCCTGTTGTTGCAATTCCAAACATTTTTGGCTTTCCAGCTGCTGTTGCAGTAAATTTTGAAGCACCATCTGCATAGTTACTGTTTACTGTTTTTTGTTTTGTAATCTCTAGCTATTTCTAAAATGTATTTTTTTTTGTAGTGGGACCTAAGTTACTGTTTACTGTTTTTGTTTTGTTTTATGTATTACCATAAATTCTGGCCAAAAGCTTGTAAAATTGACACATTCCATATCCTGTGATACTGTCACAACATGGATCACCGGAACAAGAGATAAATAATAAATAAGTAGACCTGTCTACTGTCATTGCGTGTTGGCAATGTTCACACGTGAAAGTCCAACTGCCCTCATAATCACTTGTGCAGTACCAGTAATTCCACACACAAAGAACATGCACAAAGCTTTAGCCATATTAATGTGAATACAGTTCTATTATTCCCTACAAGTCCAAGTTCAAGCCAGTCAGAGCCCAAGACACAATTCGTCACGAGACTGGAGTTATAATGTTCCTCTGCTTCTGGGAATAAACTTGAATATTTAAGTTTCATAGCTGTTTTTTGTCAGACAGGTGGTGTCACGTTTCAGAAAATGAATACCCTTCCTTCATGAAACATGCCTAGTATCCAAATTCTTGTGACTTTTGTGATACATTAATTATTAAAATGATGCAGTCAACATGATGGAGTTAGTCCTTCACCAATTTATTTCTACAAAGACATACATCAAATATTATACATGACTAACACAATACTGGTCTAATACTGCACTAAGACTGACAAAATACTGACAAAAAACTAACACATAACTAACTTACCATGGCTACTGCTGCTGCTCCTTATATAACATCCAACAATCACAGAATGTTCTACATATTGTTCAAACTGAACATAATTAAACTTACAAATGAAATTTATGTGTTGTCATAAAACTGGTTACAGCTTTTAGCTTGAGAAATTGTAACATCCTTGATGTAATTACTATGTTGAAATAATTCAGTCCTTGCATTTAAATTTCATGAAACATACAATGATAACAATACAGTGACCATTTTCATTAATTACTTCATAATTACACCATTATGTTTGATGTTAACAGGATTTTGGTGTCTTTACATTGGGATCTATTGTTATTACTACTGGTCTTTTGTATATTATTCTTTTAAAGAAGGTTCTCGGTATTTTTACATGCTGGAACTCCGCAGCGTACAGACTCGAACTAAGGAGCGTAACAGATTCGAACTAACTGGCCCTCTGGTCTGCAGCGGTGATCCTACATACTGGTGGTTGAGAGGGCGTTGGCGGCATGTTTCCAGTGAGTCGTGTCATTGGTCTCTATTGATTCTCTCATAATCTCTAAGCCATGTGGTGTGCTGGCACTAGTGTATGCCAGCAGTGTCAATTAATACACTGCATTTTTATGTCCTTGACTTAGTTGTAACATTCAATGAAGGAAATCTTGCAATGCGTGAAGTCCAGAAAATACTTCTACAAACGTTGGTTGTTTCACAATGAAACACAATTAATAAGCTATTTAAATAAGTTTCCAATTGCTGTGATACAAGGCTCTTTTCTGTATGGTCCTCATAGCCTCAATGCTGTGGAAGTATAAGTCCGCTATGTTCACCATGACGGTAAGGACAGTGGAATCCCGAGCATACCCCGCCATCTGGAAAACTGCTGCCAGGACACACGTCCAGACCCGAGGGCATGTGCTGGTGCACTGACGGCGATGGCAATGGTGGGTCCTGGTCCATGGGGTCGGCAAGTGGGGATGGCGGGGGCAAGGATGCGTCGTCCTCCTGGGGTGCCCTGGTGGCACCAGAGGCCAGCTGCAAAGGCTGCGCAGTCCCATTAAGCCGTGAATCTGAGGGAAGAAAAGCAGCAGAGTAATGGGGCAAATGACATGTGCGAATTTGGTTCTGGTGGTGGTGCTGCAAATGATCGGGACCTGCAATTAAGTACATGTATGAGCCAATGCATTCCTGGATTACGCCTCTTTCCCAGTGCCCATGGTTGCCGTAAACCCTGAAAAGAACAAGAGACACAATGCAATATTTGTGGACCATTGTTGGTACTATCCGCTGCTGTGGTAGTAGCAAGTGTAGCAGCATCCAATGGCAGCAGCCACACAGAAGTTCTGCTGGTGATGGTCCATCTCGTGGGTGGGAACGATACAAGGTGAGAAAGAGTTGCAGCAACTGTTCCTGTGTGTGGGTGGTGCAAAGCCTGGCAATCTGTTGCTTGAAAGTGTGTACAAAGCGTTCTGCTTCTCTGTTGGACAGCGCGTTTAATGGAGCACTCATTAGATGACGAATGCCATTGCACTGACAAAACTGTTCAGAGTCATGTGAAGTGAACTTTGGTCCGTTGTCTGACACAAATACTTCTGGCAAACCTTCTATGCAAAATATTGAGGACAACACTGGAATGGTGCTACATGATGTGGTAGAGTTCATAGGCACCACAAATAGAAACTTGATGAGAGTCTACTATGAGCCAATGAATGTTCCAAAATGGTCCTGCAAAGTCTATGTGCATTTGTTGCCATGGTGATTGAGTCTTATGCCAAGCTGCAAATGTCTGTGATGGAGCAGATTGGTTCTCTGCACATGCATGACACTGTGACGTCATCTGTTCAATGTGGGCGTCTATGCCCTGCCAAGTACAGTGCCAGTGCGAACAATTCCCCAATTTCCTTGATAGAGCAACCGCACCATATCCTTTTGCAACACTTTGGGAATAAGCACACTGGATTGTTCACTGTCATTTTGAATTATAATCATGCACTGTTG
The DNA here is from genome assembly GCF_023864345.2 of Schistocerca serialis cubense. Taxonomy (NCBI): domain Eukaryota; kingdom Metazoa; phylum Arthropoda; class Insecta; order Orthoptera; family Acrididae; genus Schistocerca; species Schistocerca serialis. The sequence goes on along the minus strand of NC_064641.1, from coordinate 388,976,465 downwards.
AACTGAAAGACTATACCGATGTGCAAAATATGGGATCACAACTGAGTTCTGGGCACTGTTCAATGAACGAGGCCAAGATGTGCGAATATAATGCAACAAAATCTTCAGCTCTGGGCTGCTTCCATCGCCTGTGCTATTTTTCTGTAGTGCAAGAAAAAAGATTCCAGCAATTCAGAGTGTGGGCCAATTGGAAGGCGAGATAGGGTGTCTGCATTGCCATGCTTTGCCATAGGTCTTTAAACAATTTCATACCGATACTGAGAAAGCAACAAAGCCCATTATTGCAATTTCTGAGCAGTGCATGTAGGAACCGGCTTTGATGGATGAAACAAGGACTGCAAAGGCTTGTGATCCATCATTAAATAGAACTTGCGACCATACAAATAGTGACAGAATTTTGTCACATCAAACGCAATAGGAAGAGCTTCTTTCTCAATTTGAGAATAACTGCACTGAGTTTGAGTTAACAACTTTGAGGCAAAAGCAATAGGTTTGTCTTGTGCACCAATTATGTGTGAATGCATAGTGCCGATTCCGTAGGAAGAAGTGTCGATTTGCAAAACTACCGGAAATGCACTAAACATCTGTCACTAAGCAAAGTTTTTTTGAGTTTCTGAAATGCATCTTGACAATCTTTAGACCACACAAAAGGCACATTTTTGCAACACAAATGATGTAATGGAGCCGTGATCTGAGTGGTATTCTGTATGAACTGAGTGTAGTATGTCATCTTGCATAGTACTGACTACAATTCAGACACATTGCGAGGAACAGGCAGGCCACGGATTGCAAGCAAATGAGATTGGAGGGGATACACACCCTGACTGTTTATTACATGACCTAAATATTGTTGTTCACTTTGAAAAAAAGTCATACTTTCTGGGACGACACTTGAGTCCTGCTTCTGACAACACTCGAAAAGGAGCGCACAAACTGACAATGCGTTCCTCTGGTGTATGACCTGAGACAACAATATCATCAAGATAGTTTGAGCAAAATGGCACTTTTGCAGTCAGCTGTTCCAAGTAACATTGAAAAATGCCAGGTGCAGAAGCACTGCCGAAGGGTAAATGCAAATACTTGAACAATCCTAAATGTGTTTTTACAACAAACACTTTCTGTGATTCTTCATCCAATGGAATTTGCAAATAGATATCATGCAAATCTATCTTAGAGCAGTAACATCCTGCACCAAGCCTGTCCATGAGTTCCTTAGGGTGAGGTAATGAATAAGTGCCAACTACTGTCTGTGGGTTTTAGAATTGAGGTCAGCACAAATGCAAATGTGACCAGAATGCTTAGGCTGAATGGGAGCTATTAATCATTACCTTCTTGTCTCATAAAGCAATTTGAACAGGGTGGGCCCGAAAAAACAGGTTGTGCATTGTCTTTCAATGTAACATGTGTTACAAGTTATTAGCTTTTCCCATTCCTTTGGTAAATAGTTCAGGGAATTCTGTAAGCAAGCTATCTACATTGGCTTTTGGATCAAAAGCCCAGAAGGAAAGTACATTGTCCTGGATGCTAAGGCCAAAGAAATCAAAGGCATCTGAACCGAAAGTGTTCTCACTGTTTTTTGACTTTGACACAGTAAAATTCACTGTCCTGATGTGAGATTTGTAAGTGGCAGGCAAACTACACTGTCCAAGCACTGGAATTTCCTGTCCATTGTAAGCAGTGAGGTGTTTGCTAGATTTGTGTTTACATTTTGCAGTGTGCAGTTGCAGGTGTAACAGTTATAAAGCTAAGCACTGACAAAGTTATTTGTGCCCTGTTATCCAGTTATTAAATTTAATAGTTTTCAGCGGTGTTTCGTGCTGTTTGTGGTGAAATAACGATTCAATAAACTTTCGGGAATGTTCGCTCACTGTCACAGATTTTTTTGTGTGTTGAAGTCCTTTAGTAAATTTCGTGGTTTAGTTTTCAGCTGACATTTCTTACTGTTTATAGTGAAATGTTTCAGTAAAACTTTCATTCAGTGTTTTAACTTCATTGAGTGTTCCAGTGGCTACTTGAATTTTTGGTTTTAGCTAATAATTTTGTGATGTTTTGTTGGTATTGATATTAACTTTGGTGAAGTAGTATTAAAACAAGTAGTTGCTTTCTTAGTAGACAGAATTTTGAGACCGCTATTGTTAGTTCTATTAATAGTTCTACTGGTGTAACTGAACTCAGGTAACATAGACTTATAGTTTTTTTTTTCAGTAACTGTGAAATTTTGCCATGAGTGAGAAGTGTGGGCTCTGTCATAGGTTTGTGAGTAGTGTAATCCAGTGTGGGATTTGTTCACAGTATTTTCATTGGGGGGAATGCAGTGAGGAAGCCAGTGGGCATTCTGGTGAGATCCTCTCCTGGGAATGCAGAATCTGTAGTAGAAATAAGTTGATAGAGGAGCAGGAGCATAAGATATGTGCCCTTCAGGTGCAGTTACAATGAGCAAAGGAGGAACTAAATAGGTTGAGGAGGATGAAGGGTGGTGGGAAATGGGAACTGGCAGTTGGTAAGAAGGCAGCTAGGAGGAGGCGGTATTCAGACAGTTATACTTTCCGTACGTGCAATAGATTAGACCAACTGTCAGAGCTGAGTGGAGAGGAGCCTCTTGTAGCTGTGGATGTAGGGAACATGCAGCAGTCCTCGGCAGTTAGGAGGCCTAGCTCAGTTGCAAAGTCTAACAGAAAGAAGAAGGTTCTGCTGCTAGGTAGTTTGCATGGTACAGATGTGGGCCAGCAGTTGCAGGAAGTTTTGGGGAGTGAGTACCAGGTCACCAGCATTGTGAAGCCTAGTGCAGGGTTGGCTCAGGCAACTGACAGCGTAGGGGAGTTATGTAGGAATTTTACAGAGGAGGATAAAATAGATAGTGGGTGGAGCAGTGAACAGTGTTGATAGGAATGAGGAATATGATGTAGATGGTGACCTGGTAAAGATAGCTACTCAAACTGGTGGCACTAATGTGCATTCGTGCAACTGTATCAGCATCATGATCAGCCTCATCTTAATACAGCTGTTGGGCATGTTAACATGGGGCTGGAGAAGGCACTGGTGGCAGAGGGCATGGGTTACATTTCAGTAGTGCCAGTTGAGTTTATCAGTAGATCAAGTTTCACTAGGCATGGCCTGCACCTCAATAGTTATCAGAAGGGGAGGCTGGCAAAGCTTATAGGTGACCGTGTAGTGGGTGATGGGTGATGGTGGGATCACTCATGGAAAAATTCCTGTGGTAGTTGGTGTTCGAGCAGCAGCTTTTTTAGATTGAAGTCAGCTGATAGGTATACCTGCTTCAAGGAAGTGCCTCTAACTAACGGCTCATCTTCAGAGGACGTCATCTTTCCAAGCAGAGAAGGAATTGGCATTTTTCATGAAAATATAAGAGGTATTAGAGTTAAAGTTAGTGAACTGCTTATAGATGCTGACCCCCGAAATTATTAGTATATCGAAGCAACACTTAAATAATTTGACAATTCAGAGGCTTCCTTTACCAGGATTCAGATTAGCTGGCTGTTTCTTCAAGGAGTTCCTTGCAGGGTGGGGGAGTGGGGAGTGGTTATGCAAAAAAAAAAAAGAGGTATTCCATTTAAGTCTACAGACGTATTATGGCACTGCACTGAACATGAATGTTGTGCAGGGGCAGTTGAATTTAGTGAAACTAAACCTCTTATTGTTGTTGTTTATAGGTCCCCTAACTCTGATTTCAGAGCATTTTTACTCAAGCTAGAGAAGGTTCTTGATTCACTTTGTAGGAAGTACCAGAAACTAGTTATATGTGGTGACTTCAGTATGAATTTTATATATTACGGCACAAGAGAAAGGATGTTGGTAGTCCTCCTAAATTCATATGATCTGATGCAGATTGTGTTTTTTCCAACTAGGGTGCAGGGGAACAACAGCACATCCATAGACAATAATTTTATTCATTCTTCATTCTGTTAGTAAAATGGTGAATGGCCCTTCAGACCATGACGCACAAATATTAACACTAAAAGGCTTTTGTACTCAAACAAGTGTCACATGTAATTACAAACTATGTAGGAAAGTTAATCCAGCAGAAATAGAGAGTTTTTTAATCCTTGTCAAGGAACAAGAGTGACAGGATATTTATAGTGCCGATAAAATAGATGATAAATATAATGCTTTCCTTAACACATTTCTCATGCTCTTTGAGAGTTGCTTTCCATTAGAACATTCTAAATTGGGTACTAGCAGTAAAAGGTAGCTCGAGTGGCTGACTAGTGGGATAAGGATATCATGTAGAACAAAGCGGGAATTACATCGAAATGTTAGAAGTAGTCACAATCAAGCTACAGTAGCCCATTACAAACAGTATTGTAAGGTGCTTAAAATGTTATTAGGAAGGCAAAGAGTATGTGGTATGCAAATTGAGTAGCTAATTCCCAGGGTAAAATTAAAACCATATGGTCAGTTGCGAAGGAAGTGTCTGATCAGCAGCACAAGGTCGACGATATAAAGTCAGTTCGTAGTAAAAATATTTCTGTTACTGATAAATCAGATATATGTACAGTATTTAACAATCATTTTATGAGGATTGCTGTTGAATTAAATAAAAATTTAGTTTCTACAGAGGGTGACTGAGTCAATAATTAAATCACTGAAGACTAAGGATTCTCATGGATCTGATGGTGTCCCTAGCCGAATATTAAAGTACTGTGCTGCACATGTTAGCCCTGTATGTAGCCATATTTGTAATTTTTCTTCAGGAATGGTCAGTTTCCTGAACGATTAAAGTACTCAGTAGTACAGCCGTTTTATAAAAAGGGAGAGAAATATAATGTAGACAATTTTATACCTATTTCTATGCCACCAGTGTTTGCTAAAGTTATTGGAAAGGCTGTGTACGGAAGGATAATTGATCATATTATACCACATAATTTGTTATCAAATGTACAGTTCAGCTTTAGAAGTCACTTAACAACTGAAAATGCTGTATTCTCTTTCCTCTGTGAGGTACTGGATGGATTAAACAAAAGTTTTTGAACGCTAGACATATTTTTTGATTTAACTAAGGTGTTTGATTGTGTTACTCACAAAACATTGCTCCAGTAGTTGGACCATTACGGAATATGGGGAGTAGCTCACAATTGGTTCACCTCTTACTTTAGCAACATACTGAAAAAGGTCATTATTCATAATGTTAAGAATGGCTGTGATGTGGAGCCTGAGTGGGGTACTGTCAAGTGGGGGGGGGGGGGGGGGGGGGGGGGTGCCCCAGGGATCAGTGTTGGGGCCACTCCTGTGTATTATGGGTAACTCTAAAATATTTCTGATTGCTGATGACACTAGCTTGGTAGTAAAGGATGTGTGTGCAACACTGGCTCAGTTTCAAATAGTGCAGCTCATGACCTAAGTTCATGGCTCGTAGAAAATAAACTAAAGCTAAATCAGAATAAGACTCAGTTTTTACAGCTTCTAACACACAATTCAACAAAACCTGACATTTTAATTTCACAGAATGGGCATATGATTAGTGAAACTGAACAGTTCAAATTTCTAGGTGTTCAGATAGATAGTAAACTGTCATGGAAAGCCCATGTTCAGGACCTTGTCCAAAGACTTAATGCTGCCGTTTTTACTATTTGAACGGCATCTGAAGTGAGTGATCGTTCAACATGAAAATTAGTCTACTTTGCTTATTTTCATTCGCTTGTGCCATATGATATTATTTTTTGTGGTGATACTTCCCATTCTAAAAGGATATTTTTGGCTCAGAAATGGGCGGTTCAGGCAATAAGTGGTGTAAGTTAACGAACCTCTTGTCGACCCCTGTTCATAGGGTTGCCATAATCCAAGGAAGAATATCAAGGACAAAATTCGGTGATTATAATGGTGTGGTTGAAACACGGACCGATATGTTGTGCAAGTGACCATTGGTTTGCATTTCAGCTGAATCTTCATCATTACTTTACAGTGATAATTATGAAGACGTGGTTGAAACCTGGATCACACAATGTCCTTTCACCTTTCTGCACATCAGCCAAATCTTCAAATCTTCATAATTACCATAATTCAAACAGTAATTCTGTCAGCAAAGAAGTTGTGATTAACAAGGAAAATTAATCCAAGCATTAATGGTATCTATAAAGGAGTGGTCAATGATGAAGAAAATTGACATTAAATAAGTTTTTAATTAAAGCACTGAACACAAATTATTAACATGTACACAATCATGCTGCTACAATTGATATATATCTTTCACTTTATACTTTAAACCAGTCATATTTCTCTGAGCCCTGGACAGAAGAAAGAAACCGTTTCTGAATCAGTCTATGAAAATCTGTGCAGTTTGTGTTTTTCATGTTATATAGGATTTGGAGCATTGTACTGACTGATGTTAAAGCTAGCCTGTTTCTTTCTTCTGTCCACTGTACATTCACTACGGAAAACACTCTCTCCACATTGGCATTATGCCCTGGAATGGAGAAATAGTACTGCACAATAGCAAGCAGTTCTGAATACTGCTCTTTAGAAACACATTCCTCAAAAAATTTAACCCACTTTTTGGGTCGACAGAAGCGTCCGATCACAAGCGTCGGCTTTGACCCGTGACATAAGGGTGTTGTGGTGTGTGATGTCATAACAGCGCGGAGTTTGGTTTGTGACTGTGGCATCTTTGTAGATGTTGTCGTGTTGTGGTTTGTTGTGCCCTATGGTGGTACGTTCAGGGTTTTCGTTTGTGTGGTGTAATGGGCTGTTTGCTCTTGCTCATTATCCAGAATTGTTAGAGTGTCAGCTGTGTTTGTAGTGGAATTCGTTTCAGTGAGTTAATGATTTTGTGTGAAGGTTAATTTAGTGTTGTTCACTGTACGTCATGTGATAATTTTAGTAAAATTAATCGGTTGTTGTTTTTGTTCAGGAATGGATATGACAGATAAAATTAATAGTGCACATCTGAGGGATATGATGGGGAACACTCCTTTGGAACTGATCAAGTTTTTGCAGCTTTTCGGTTTAATTATCGAGGTTGTGAAATGCTCTATTTGTGGTGAAGAAATGAAATTGGCTAAAGTTCCGGCGTCTCGGACCAGGGATGGTTATATGTGGCGCTGTCAAAAAGACGACATTTGGCGTTCCATACGGCACAGTTCCTGGTTTGAGAAGTCTAGGTTGGGCATGCGCGAGATTGTACTGGTGACTTATTATGTTTGTTATAGATCCCCACACAGTTTTTGCACGCATGAGACTGGTGTGAGTGAGAGGAGTGTGCTCGATTGGTTTTCTTTTTGCCGTGAAGTGTGTTCCGAGTTCATTAAATACAGGGGTAAGCTGGGGGGGGGGGGCCTGTTGTTCCGGGGTGTGGGTGTTCTGAATGTGTTTTTTGGGTTCTGGAAGGGAGGTCTAAGGCGGAATTAGTGGGGTTAATTGAGGAGTACATAGAATCGGGGCCCACAGTAGTTTCAGATGCATTTTCTTCGCATAGAAATTTGGGTGTGAGGGGATTCCATCATTTAGTCGCTAACCATAGCTTACAAGAGTTCAAAAATTATGAGACGGGGGCTTGGACAAATACAATAGAGGGGATGTGGGGGGTGGGGGCTGTTAAGTCAGTTCTTGGGAGGGGGAAGAGGCTTTCTTCCAACCTTCAGTCTCATTTAGATGAGTACTGTTGGTGGAAGAGTGTCCCTGAGGGCTATTGTATTTTTCGGGTTTTCTTAAGAGCTGTTAGTAAAACATGTTGGCCGAAAGTAGTTGGTTAGGGTCGTTTGGGTATGTGGGTGGGTGGCTGCGGCTCAGGGTATGGTGGGTGGTTTTTTCCGTGTTAGAGTGTTGTGGGGGGGGGGGGGGGTGGGGTGAGAGTGTTGGTTTGTGTTTTCGTTGTGGAGGATCTGTTTTGTTAAGTTTTTGTTGAGTTGTAGTGTGTGATTGAGATTTTTTATGTTTCATTTGGTTTTTGTTTGTGGGTATTTTATTTTGGGGTGAGGGGGGAGGTTGGTAGGTTGGGGGGAGGCTGAGGTGTGGGTGGGTCAGGTCTTTCTTTTGGTTGAGTATTTTTTCGTTGGTTTGTGTGTGTGTGTGAGATTGTGGTGGCCAACCTAGTTTGTAGCACCGGGACTTTTTTGTTGTAAGTTTTTATTGTTTTCTTTTCAGTGTGTGTGTTGTGGTCTAGGGAAGTGTTTTATTGAAATGTGTGACTGTGAATGTTGGTATTGGTATCGGGAGATGTTTTTGAGCTATATAGGCCACAGGAAGTGTTTGATCCTAATTTATGAGATCGGGAGCTGCTGTTGAGCTATATAGGTCAAGGGAAGTGTTCGATCCCAATTTATGGGATCGGGAGCTGCTGTAGAGCTATATAGGTCTAGGGAAGTGTCCGATTCCAGATATTGTGTTTAGTGGTATTTGGGGAGTTTTGTGATGTCGTTTTTTTTTGTCGTTTTGTGTGTGGTTTTGTATGGGGGTGGGTGTCTAAATTTGTTTATATTTAGTTTGTCCCCACCCAAGCCCCCCCCCTTTCCGCGCTTGTGTCATTAGGCTTTTTGTGGAAAGTGTGTGTTTGTTTGTTTTCCGACGTATTTTCGTCCTCATAATGTGTACGTAACGACTTTATATGTCCCATATTGGAATCGTGGTTTATGGTCGTTTCCGCCATATTTGTGACGTCATGGGTCAAAGCAATAAATTACTTTGAACACCTTGTGTAATTTCAAAGTATTGGATCAGAACAGGGAACATTCTTGTGATTACTAGCATCTGTACTGATCCCAACATAGTTAACTTTTGACAGACTATTTTTAACATTGTCTTTCATGATATATGATATAACATTATTAACAACTGCTTCAGTTTTAGTTTTTGCACTTGAAAACTGAACTGCTACCTTTGAATCACTAAAAATTTCACTAATGATTTTTAATGTACAATACGAAGAATTGTATGAATGATGATGTTTCACAGCATGAAACGCGAATGTTGCTTCTGCTGCAGCAACCTTTTTGGTTTCTGTCTGATTAACATTAAAAAAACTGGTCAGATGTTTGGAAGTTGAAGCAGAATTCACAGCTCTTGTGTGTTTCTTGTTTGTTATATGGCCATTGATGGCTCGTTTCCCTATATTGGCGATTAAAATGTAGCAACTGTAATGAAATAATTTAGGATTAGTTGCCATTTAACCAAAAGCACGCGAATTAATATTTTAGTTTATGTAAGGTATTGCGTAAAAGTGCACAATCTATTGTGCTATGTTTCGATGTGTCACAACTACTAAATTTTTACGCCTCAGGTGTTTGACAGCTCACCCTGAAAACTAAATTTGATGGCACGGTGAAAATATTTTTTTTCAATAACTGAAAACTATCGCCAGAAAATAAAATTGCGGGAGACTTGGTTTTTAAACACTTACAGTTCTGTAATCTGATCAATTATAATACTCATTTGTATGCTTTCTACAAATGATAGGCATTGATTACTGTTACATACCTACAATGCATTGTACTTACCCACACACTTTGCAAATAGCCTCATGTTCGTTTCTTCCACGTTTAATACTTGGAAACGCATCAATATATTTCTCTCGAAAATGTGCTTTTCGTTTTGACATAAGGCGCGTTTATACTGCGTTCGCAACATCGTTCGTGCACTACCAATGTCCGCAGCACAAAATCAATAATCAATGTTCCACATTGATTTCATATTCGACGCCGTGAGCCATCTGTTGGCCGAATTTCGTACTGCACTCTGCGATTTCAGTGACAAGTCGCCGTTAGAAGTCGCAAGTGCAGTTAACAGTGCCATCTATTGGCCAAAGTTCGTACTACTCTCCTTCCCTGATTTGCTATCGAGTCCAACTGCGATTTCTGTGAAAAGTAGCAAATAATAAGCGCAGTTAACAGGGCCATCACTTGGCCAAAGTTCGTACTACGCTCATCTCTGCGATACGCTATTTGGTCCAGCTGCGATTTGCGTGACACGTCACAACTAAAAAGCGCGGTTAACAGTGTCATTTGTTGGCCAAAGTTTGTTCTACGCTCTTGCTCTGCGATTTGCTATGGAGTCCTACTGCGATTTCTGTGACAAATCGCAACTAGGAGTCGCAAGTAGCAACTGAAAAGCGCAGGTAACATACTTTTCCTAGTGCCATCTGTTGACCGACGTTCGTACTTCGTTACGAGATCCTTCTCCCTCACGAGATCGATGTCCTGTGTTGAATGTGTGTGCATATTATATGACGACATGCACATTCGGCACCATTTACGGTGTGACTCTGAATGTATTATATTAATAAATGTAACATTGCCGTTTTCTCCTGGAAATATCATTTAGAGACAAGTAACCAAAAAAATGTGTTTGATTCTGTTTCTAATATGACAGTTTTGGTTAATACTCCACATTCCTACAGGACTTTGCAATGTTGACACAGCAGAACTCAGACATCTGTAGAAGTGTAATCAAATGAAAACAGTAGTATTGAGTCATATGAATGCCTCACTCTTGTTCCGACGCAGTTCAAATCTCCGGAGAAAAGTTTTACACCTGGTGTTCTGCATTGCAACTGCACACACAAGAACTTTTTGTCGACACTACAACCACCTACACAAGTAAGCTTTTCCTGTGTTACTTTCAAGTCCTGTACTTAAATTATTCCTGATTTAACTGGAAGATATGTATTTCCCACTTTCATATCAACAGCCTCAAAATGCATGTTCTAGATCCCGGGCTATGTTACAGGTCAGTGTCACATCAAGATTGTGTGGTCGGGGGAGGGGGGGGGGGGCGGTTTCACTCACTCTCCAACGAGTGATTATCAATAAATAAGTGGCAGAAAATTTACGGGTATAGGACGGCTTAACATATGGAAAATGAGATTTTCATTATTCACTCACTGTATTTAACATTTATAATTCCTTTAAAATCACATAACAACTTCAATTAAACACAGTTTAATGCCTAATTCTGCACACTGATTTCATAATTATGGCACTTTTAAACTGCAAATCCTTAAGAGCTATCTTGAATCTTCAAGATTCTCTCTCAAGAGCTTTGTGGATAGATTCGTACAGCAATCAGTAATCTGAGTCGAAACTGCGTCTGCAAAATCACAAGGATTATTTAACATTTTTGCTGTCACTAATTACAAGCAATGTAATTGACAGAGTAGTATTGCTAATATTTGCTGTAATGAAAGCCACTCAATGGGGTATATTTCACATTTGCAAGAACGATCTCACTAATTAAGTTCATCCAAACACTTAGAAACTAACCTCTCGTCTGACGAAGACAGTCTAAAGACGAAGTGGAAATTTCTCCAGATCTGTTGACAATGATATTTTGAATTATCACTTTACTGAGTGACTGAAATATAGTTCGGGTACCTGTGAACATAACAGTATGTTAGAATTCATTTTCTAAACACTAACTATTATGGTACTGTATGGCTACTTACATATTAATTACACTATCAACATTTTCATAGTTGTTTCTTTAATACAAAAATAAAGCTAACGGAAGAACAAATGTAAAACATACTAATGACAGTTTTGTTGAGATGCAGTTTTCTGTGTGGACAAATGTAACTTTTTCATACGGTGGTAAGTCACAGAAATCGCAGGAGTCACAGAATTCGCAGAAATAGCAGTGATAGAGTGCGGAGGGATACACGACCTGGATTCCTGAACTGCGACAAATCACAGTTACGAATAACAGATACTGAAAATTAGCATTCACAGAAATCACCGATATCGGAAAATCTTAGCCCATCAATGCGTTCCTCCACTTCCACTGCTGCGTCGGTAGAGATCAAAGAAACATTGTTCGTGGCCTACTACCATTAAATTCCGCTAAGCAGCGCTAGTGTTCGTTTGCTCTGAGTGAGTGTTTTCAGTTTTGGTCTTTGTTTCCCTGGAGTGTAGTGGTGCGTTTATCTTACGTCCCTTCATTTTTAGGTGAAATGGAGTGGTCACGAGACAAAATTTTCCAATTCATATCGCTCTACGAGGCAGAGGAGTGCCTGTGGAATGTACGTTGCGCAGGTTACAAAAATACTAAAATCAAACATGATTCATTACAAAAAGTCGCTGCGGTGCTTGGCACCAGCAGCAGTGGCGTGGAAAAAAAATTAAATCTCTGTTGTCTCAGTACTGACGACAGAAAAGAAAAATAGAGGAAAACTAAAAAATCTGGATGTGATACTGACACACTTGACGAAACGAAGTGGTTTGGATTTAAATATCTATGTTTTCTGGATGATATCCAGGAACCAAAGGAGACCCGGGACACAAATGAAGAGGTAAACAAGGTTGTCAGGTTCAGCTAAACTGGTGGCTGTCCGACCTTTGCTTAACATGATTCAGAAGAATAAAGACCTTCAGTTCAGCAACAATAACGTCATTGTGAGCGCGTATCTGATGACGCCCGGCATGCATGGACTGATCGGAGTTAACAAAATTTGCTTCCGGCTTCTACAGAAGGATCCTTAATCCTGGGAAAACTTCCGTAGTTATTGGAGAGAAAACAGTACTCATTCACCCAAGCCAGGAGGCACGGAACTACTAATTAACTCAAAAAACAAGGAATAATAATAGTAAACAGAATGTATATAAAAGCTAGAAAACACAGCGCCTCTAGAGGTTGGGCGCAGAACTACACAGATGTCGTGTACAGTAATTACGACCTCGCAGCACTGCACTGACACACGCGCATCACACACACACACACACACACACACACACACACACACACACACCGGCGAGCTTGAATTAGCGCGCGGCAGCGTTGCTACATCAGCCCCCCGGGCGGAAACGGAGCGTCGGCGTCGAGATACCGCGTCGGAAAGTGCACCCGATGTCGAGAACAGGTCGTCCGCATCGGAGGAGGAGGAGGGACAACGTCAGGAGGTAGATGTTGTGCTGCGTTGGGCGGCGGATGTTGAAGAGCCGGCGCCGGAGATGTGGCGTCAGTGTCTGGAACAGCGGTAGGTGGATGCCTACGAAGAGGTGCCGCTAGTGGGGTGTCAGGAAAAACATACGCAGGTTTAACCCGATTCAACGCAACAGTTGTGGTTTTGCCATTCACTAGGACAGGGCTTCACAACATACATGCTCGCGGAGCAAGCTGTGAGCAGCAAGGCATGAGCACGAAGCAGCACAAGCAAGCTACCCCCACTACCGGACCAGAGCGGAGAGTGGGGAGAGTCACGTGGGGCACACAACAGCTGCCGCCAGTCAACGTAAAACCGTGGATACCTGCAGGGATATCACTCACGAATTATTACTGTGACAAATGAAACAAATGAAGGAGAATGTAAAAGTGCTTAGTATATGCCTCTACATTCGTATTAATTTGTGAACTGTTACACAATAAAAGGTGTCACTGAAGTGTGGGATTCTCGGTTATCTTGTACTTTTTGCCCTTTACAGTTGCGTCTGTGTTCAGAGTAATTGTTCTTGTGCATTGTAGGTGCAGCGTGCAGTTTAAATTTCGATCAGACAATGCGTTTCTCAGGCACATCTTGTTACATTTCATTGCAGAGAACTGTTGTTCACAAACATACGTGGAACCGAACATTGATATTATTGTAGCCGCCAGTTTGTGCAAACAAGGAAATCTATCCTGAGCGAAGTGTCTGTACAATTCCAAAATGTTTTTCTTGTTCTGAAATTTGTCTCTGTATTCTCTGTGACACTGCAGGTCAATAATTTCTAGTTGTGGCTCAGGACGAATCTCTTCAATATTCGCTGAATATGGAGAGGAGAACAGATCAAAACCACTGTCTAGTGCTGTCAGATCTTGAAAGCGTTGATCAAATTCTTCCTTAAGGGCAACTAAACTATGTGAATAACGTTCACAGTCTTTGTGAACATCTTGCATGGATGATAATTTACGAAAGTGAGCTAGATTTTCTGTTTCCAGCTGACTCACCCAAAGTGTCAATTTCATTTTAAAAGCTCGTATTCGATCTATGAAATGAGTAATTAGCAGATCTTTACCTTGTAGTGAAATGTTCAAAGCATTCAGATGGCTAGTTAAATCCGCTAAGAACGTGAGATCACATATCCATGAAGGCTCTTTCAATTCAGGAACACACATGTTATTTATTTCCATGAACATATTTACCTCATCTAATAGGCAAAAAAGTCGATTTAATAATTCGCCACGACTAAGCCAGCAGACCTTGCTGTAATAAGGCAGGCTACCATACTGGCTTTCTACATCCTCAAGAAAGCTTTTAAATTGCCTGCTTCCTCATATAATTGGTTGTATGAACAACAACATTCACCACATTTTTAGAGTGATACTCTTTGCACATTCATTTTCCTGGTGGATCACACAGTGAACGCCCCTTATTTCATTCGGCACGGTCAGTTTTTGCATTTTCTCCTTCAACAGCGCAACGAAACCTGATTTTTTTCCCTGTCATCGCTGGCGCACCGTCTGTAGACACTGAAACTACAGAATTCCAAGACAATCCTATATTTTCAACACTTATCGAGGAGCTCCTCCCTCACCTGAAGATCTCTATTAACACCTCTAATAAATATGGCAAGCTGCGCTGTTCCAGTAATATCAACACTTTCGTCCAGAGCTAGAGAATACGCCATAAAATCTTTACAGATATTTGCAAGCTGGCTCTGGACGTCGTCTGCCATGTCCTGTATGCGACGCATAATGGTCATGTTAGATAATGGCACAATCCGAAACTGTTCAACTTGAGATGGACAAAATATTCCGCGGCAACTACCAAATATTCTTTTATTAAATTGCCATCAGTGAAGGGGCGCAGGGATTTTGCTAAAAGCAAAGCAATTTTGTAACTCACTCTGAGAGCTGCCTCAGTTGATTTTTCTTCATCGTCCAGATTTTCTTTGGATAGCTTCCTTTTAGGTTTAATAACTTCCTGTGCACGATCTGGTCCATCACATTTTCCACTTTCGTAGTTGTTCGCGTGGTATGACATAAAATGTCGCTGCAAATTAAATTTCCTAAAAGAATTCAGCGTTTTGTGACATACTAAACATTTTGCAACACCATCTTCTTCTGTAAACAGATACAATTCCTCCCAGTGGGGGTTGAACTGCGAAAGCATGGTTGGGGTTACACAACGGCGACTTGACATGATTCTTAACCAGCAAAGTGACTGTTAGAGCTGATCGTAGTACTTTAAACGTTACAAAGTCAGCGCGAATTCAATAGGCACGCTGCAGCCCTATTCAAACGTGCGCGCGCATTTCCCCATCCTCCCCTCCCTCCCTACTCTGCAACCTTGCACCTGCTCGCGAGCACGTGCCTGAGCAGACGCGAGTACTCGCGCTTAAATCCGGCCAGTTGTTGAGCCCTGCACTAGGATATCCATCATGTGGGCACTGTGCCGTAGCACTTCATATGGACCAGAATAAGGAGCTTGTGGAGGCGGTTTAACGCCCTCAGTGTGGAGCATGACATGACGACATTGTTCCAGGTCCTGGTGCCCGAAAGTGGACGGCTTGCGATAACGTGACGACATTGTCCAGGTCCTAGTGCCCGAAAGTGGATGGCTTGCCATGACGTGTGGCTTTCGGAGGGCGAATCTTTGATACATGGTTCCTCAAGCATCGCAAGAAATCTGGCTGGCCAGTTGCAACTGTCTCTATGGCATCAGCGTCTACAAAGTCACCAGGAAGGCGCAGTGTTTCTCCATAAACCAGTTCTGCCGCTGACGACCCCAGGTCTGGTTTGAAAGTCGTCCGTAAGCCTAACAAGACCACTGCTAGTGTGGTTGTCCAGGTTTCTTCGTGGTACATCAGCACGGCCTTCAAACAACGGTGCCAGCATTTGATCATTCTGTTGCTTGCTGGGTGATAGCTTGTGGTTTTATGGTGGGTGTAACCACAGAACTTGGCCAGCTCTGAGAACAGGTCTGATTCAAATTGCCATCCGCGGTCAGTGGTAATATGTAGTGGGCACCCAAATCTTGCCAACCAAGTCAATGCAAAAGGAAGGTAATGTGTCTGCTGTGACATTATCCACCGGCACTGCCTCCGGCCATCGTGTAAAACGGTTGATCATTGTAAACAGATATCTTTGTCTGTTCGAAGGTGGAAGTGGTCCGACTACATCCAAATGAACGTGGGCAAAGCGGACGGTGGTATCAGGAAAATCGCCGATCGGTGCATGCACATGGCGGTTAATCTTGCAGCGTTGGCACTGAAGAGAAGATCGGACCCGCTCGCGGCAGTCTTTTTGTATGTCCGGCCACACGAAACGTTGCGATACTAGGCGGAATGTCGGGCGTACCCCTGGATGGCACAATCCATGTACTGTATCAAAGGCTTGTCTTCTAAAAGCCGGCGTCAGAAAGGGATGAGGTCGGCCGCGAGAAACGTCGCAGTATAGCTGTGTATCTTGCCCCGGAACATCAACGAGTTTCAGTTGCAATGTGGAAGCCGTATCTTTAACATAGGCAAGGAGTTCTTCGTCGTCTCTCTGTGCCTGTGCCAGTGCAGGAAAGTCTATGGTACTGGAAACACTGCTGATCCGTGATATGCAATCCACAACAATGTTGTCGATCCCAGAAATATGTCTAATGTCGGTAGTAAACTGGGCCACGAACTCACGGTGATGGAAGTGACGGGGGAAGCAGTTGACACTATTCTGACGGAAGGCGAACGTGAGTGGCTTGTGGTCTGTATATATCGTGAAAGTTCGCGCTTCCACTTGGGAGCTGAAATACTTCACTGCTTGGTATACCGCCAGGAGCTCACGGTCATATGTGCTCCATTTTCTCTGTGCAGGCGAAAGCTTGTGGGAATAATACGCCAGTGGCTGCCATGCGTTGTCCGACCATTGTTGTAGCGCAGCTCCGATCGCCGTCTGGCTCGCGTCTACAACAATTGCTAATGGCGCATCAAGCCATGGCTGTGCGAGAAGCGCCGCGTCGGCTATGCTCTTCTTTGTTGCCTCGAATGCAGAACACATGTCCTTTGTCCACTGTATCAGAGACTTGCTATTTACTTTAGGGCCTGATAATGCCGCCATCAAAGGTTCCTGCAGCTCCGCAGCGTGGGGAAGGTGTCGTCGATAAAAATTGAGCATCCCCAAAAAACGACATAATTCTTTGATTGTAGTTGGTTGGGGTAGCTGCAAGATAGCGTCCACCTTCTCGGACAGAGGAAGAGAGCCTTCAGCAGAAATCTTATGGCCAAGAAATGTCACCTCTGACCGCCAAAAACACAGTTGTCCACGTTCAAGATGACACTGTAACGCTCCAATCGCTCGAAAATCTCACGCAGATGTTGTCAGTGTTGTTCATGGTTAGCAGAGAACACTAACACAACGTCCAGGTAGGCGAAACAAAACGGCAGCCCCTGGAGAACCGAGTCTATAAACCTTTGCCAGGTCTGAGCGGCATTGCGTAAACCGAAAGTCATAAATTTGCTTTCAAATAAACCGAAAGGCGTTATTATTGCAGTCTTTGGAATGTCGTTATTGGCCACCGGAATCTGTGTATACGCCTTAGCACAGTCCAGAACTGTGAACACAATGGCACCATGTAAAGCGTGATTATAATCCCTCAGTAACGGAACGGGTTATCTGTCTGGCACTGTTCGCGCGTTAAGCACACGGTAGTCACCGCATGGGCGCCAAGCTCCACCCTTCTTCGGAATAAGATGTAATGCAGAGGACCACGGGCTCTTAGATGGCCGCATTATGCCCTCGCGAATCATGGCATCAAATTCTGCCTTCGCTATCGACAATCGGTCCGGAGCGAGACGCGTAGGTCGGCATGCTACTGGAGGACCATCAGTTGTTTGAATGTGATGCATCGTGTCATGTGGTATGAACCTGGGAGCACTGGGCAGCCTGGTCAAGTTCCGATAGTTAAGCAGTAATTCAGTGTACTCAGCCTCCGTAGCATGGACCAACTTGGCACCGTGCATTGCGGTGTTGCGACGGAAACCCGTGACTGCTAAGCCAGTGACGCTGTCCACCAAGCGTGCGTTCGCGACGTCCGGCAGCAGGTGGCAGTGCGCCAGGAGGTCAGCCCCGACGATCGCCTCCGTGACGTCAGCCACTGTAAAATTCCACTAGTACGGGCGACGTTGGCCGAGATTAAGCTCCGTCCTCTGTGTGCCATTTGTTGCGATGGAAGAATTGTTGGCAGCCGACAGACGGAAGGCAGTTGGCGGCCGGCAACGATGTACGGCTGTTCGTGGTATGATACTCAGGTCCGATCCAGTGACAATTAAAAACTTTACGCCGGAACTCCTATCGGTAACGAACAGGCGCTTGGAGGATAACTGGCAGTCAGTTGCCCCTATTGTCGACCGCCAGTGGTGTTTGGTTGCGAGCATGGCGATGTGCACTTCCTTGCCTGATCGCCGAATCGTCGGTGGTACCAGCACAACAGTACCTCGCCTTGCGGAGTGGTGGTGCTGCCGGAAGATCTGCTTCTCGAACGCCGCCGTCTGTATCGGCTTCCTCTCTTGTTGTCGTCATCACGTGCCAGCTGCACACTGACCTGGGTGCACAAAAGCTCAACCTTGGCCGCGAGTGAATCACGGTCGGCCTGTGCTACAGATGCGGTACTCTTTGTACTGTTGTCCAACTTTACTGCGTAGATGTCTCAGGTATTGAGAAGACTTCCTGTCGCCAATTACTTCCTGTGTCAGAACCTGACGTATCCGGTCTTCTTGTGACGCGGCCACCCATCGAATCAACTCTGATTTTAGCCTGGCATAAGCTCGAGTCTCAGGCGGTGCTGTGATTATGTCCTGCATCTCGGCTGCGTAACGTTGGTCGAGCTGGCTCACAATCAGCGCAAATTTAGTTGCTTCGGCCGTGATTCCAGCGCAGCAAAAACTTGCCTCTGCCTGCGCGAACCAGAATACCGGGTTGTCGGGCCAGAACGGCGGCAAACGGACTGCAATCCTGGAGACGGTCTGCTGTTTGGTCATTATGTGCTCGTTACTTACGTAGCTCACGCCTGCTTCTTCTTAATCACGTCGGTTTCTGCTTGGATCACGTCGGAGTCACCACTTGTCGTGTTCAGCTAAACTGGTGGCTGTCCGACCTGTGCTTAACGTGAGTTAGAAGAATAAAGACCTTCAGTTCAGCAACAATAACTTTATTGCGAGCACGTATCTGACGACGCCCGGCATGCATGGGCTGATCGGAGTTACAAAATTTGTTTCCTGCCTCTACAGAGGGATCCTTAATCCTGGGAAAACTTCCGTAGTTATTGGAGAGAAAACAGTACTCGTCCACACAAGCCGGGAGGCACGGAACTACTAATTAACTCAAAAAACAAGGAATAATAATGATAAACAGAACGTATATAAAAGCTAGAAAACACAGCGCCTCTAGAGGTTGGGCGCGGAACTACACAGATGTCGTGTACAGTAATTACGACCGCACAGCACTGCACTGACACACGCGCACACACCACACACACACACACACACACACACACACGCACCGGCGAGCTTGAATTAGCGCGCGGCAGCGTCGCTACAAGGTTATACTTGCGTATGATTAATTTTATTCACGTGTACATCAATTTTAACTGTAATTATTTTGCCATGGAACAGCTCCTTGTCGGCTCATAAAGTATCTGGCAAATTCGTCGCGAATTTCCTTGAATGTTTGAGATGTTCTCCATGGTGTATTTCAAAGTGCAGTAATAGAGGATGCATTAGCATCTCGTCTCCATGCCCCTGGAATGACTTCACCTGTTTGTGGACAAAAAGAATCGAAGCTTACTGGTGGGTTGTAATAACTTCTTGACTCCGAATTTCTTCTTAAATAATTGTGCAGACATACTGCTGTCATTGTGATGGTTTGTGCCTTTTGTGGTTGTAATAGCATCAGTTTGCCGAAGACACGAAACACTGAAGCCATAATACCAAATGTGTTTTCCACACACATCCTTTCCCTTGACAATCTGTAGCTATAGACTCTCTTTTTCCAGCCTCTGTTGTGCCTACTGGGATACGACTTCATGGTGTTTTCCTGTAATGGGAAAGCTCATCTGCCGTGAAAACGTATGGTAGTGGCTTTGTACCTCCAGGTAAACACTCGTGACGTGGCAAGTTCAGTTTGTTTTTGTGAGTTAGCTCACTTATGGAGGCATTCTTGAAAACACCTCCATCAGAAATCCTCCCTTGGCAGCCAACGTCAGCATATAAAAAGTTGTAGTTGGCGTCAACTACAGCAAGCAACACAATGATAAGCGATCCTTTATAGTTACAAAACTCGCTCCCACTAGCAACAGGGCACTGTAGAACAATGTGCTTCCCATCAATTGCTCCCACGCAATTGATGGGAACGCCATTCTTCTTCAGTAGCTGGCATCTGAAACAAGTAAATTTGGCTTCAGGTTTCGCAAGAGGTACCTCAACATGCAGCATCTGAAACAGAGGAACCTGCAGAGAAAGATGAAGAGGACAGCACACCACCTCCATAAAAACGGGCCAAGGGGGGAGGGGGGGGGGAGGGAAGAAGCGACCCCATACTTAATGCAGCAGAAATGTTGCATAATATTATGCAGCAGCAACATCAACGCCGACAACAACAGGACTCGGCAACAGATTTCGGAAAACTTGTTGTCACTAAGTTGAAAGAGCTTCCGTCCTATGAAAGGACGGTGGCTACAAAACGAATAAGTGATGTGCTGAACGAGAAAGAACTGAATGCGCTGAGGAAGCAGCAGCATACAGTAATAAGCATAGACACTGTAGGATCATCAGTGTTAACCTCAACTGCAGATTCCCCTGTCACATTGATTGGCTTCATATCTGATTTGGATTCTGAAGAAATTATATTCATGGAATGATGCAAATATGTAAATGCTAATATAAAAATAAATATCTAAACAATTAAATACGTCGCAACCTGACAAGAACAGTGACACAACTCAAAAATGCAATATTTGAGAAAATACTTTTAAAGAATTATACGAAACTTATAGTGAAGTATAACAACCTTATTTTACATTTCAAGTGAGTGTTTAACGGCATTATATTCTGTTATATTATACACAAAAGTAATACTGTAATTGTATCCATATTTTTCAGTGACATAAACTCAAAACTGCCATTTTCGAGTTGTGTCACTTTTCTTGCTGGGGTATGTGTTTCAGTGCTGCTAACGTAGCTTAATTACCTTTACATAATCCTTCAATTCTTCAACCAAAGCTTCACTAACTTCCGGAGCTATATGAGATATGGCTGGTTTTAAAATGTGGAATAAATATGAAAGGCTGTGATAGGAGTCTCTTGATGCCAGAAAACGAAGAGTAACAGCAAGTCTTTGCTTCACAGGGATTGCTTTTCTGAAATTTGTGTCTTTCTTTGAAACAACTCGTCCTGTAATATTCAACATCATTTCAAAATCTGACGGCGACATCCTAGTGAAGTTACGAAAGCCAGAACCGTCTTTCAAATTCAGCTCACAAAGCATGTCATTCCCGCCACGTCTTCTGTAGTATGTTTTTGGTCCACCAACGACGACTAAGTCGTTTTTCTTCGTCTGTTCATTTCGTTAAGTATTATTAATGCAGCACCAAATGCCATTAATTCTTCCTCTTCACTTGACATTGATTACTTTGTGTATTCACATCAGGAGATACGTTATCAGTTCGTCTTTACACGACCAAAGTACATCAGATACCGACAGCAGAGATGTTGTAAACCAACAGCGGAAAACTGAAACAATCACAAAGAATCGATTATTGCACTGCTTCCACAGTCTGTTCTGAAAATAGCCGAGCGATTCTAAAGTGACACGGAATATCAGCACAGGTTTCAACGGCTATCGTCACGTTTTCAGGAGTTATGAAACACTTGATCGGTGCCAAGTGGCAAAACTTGCGTAAAAATTTTTTTTTCCTTGCTATCCACTTTTTTCACGGACATTTTCCTCTTCGTCCAGGACACCCGTCTTTGAGCATGAAATCGCGGACTGTCCGCCAAATCCACGACGTATGGTAACCCTACCTGTTCACAAGTCTGGGTATTTTGACATTGGCCACTCAATATATATATATTCCTTACTGTCATTTCTTGTTAACAATATTCCCAAGAATAAGCAGATTTCACTCAGTTAATACCTGGCAGAAATCAAACCTGCATTTGGATCAGACTTCCTTAAATCTTGTGCAGAAAGGTGTGCGGTATCCATTTTCAATAAACTACCACTCGAATTCAAAAATTTTAGCAGTAATCCAGGCCCTTTCAAATTGAAACTGAAGAATTTCCTCATGGGTTCAAGTGGTGCAAATGGCTATGAGCACTATGGGACTTAACCTCTGAGGTCATCAGTCCCGTAGAACTTAGAACTACTTAAACCTAACTAACCTAAGGACATCACACACATCCATGCCCGAAGCAGGATTCGAACCTGCGACCGTAGTGATCGCGCTGTTCCAGACTGTAGCGCCTAGAACCGCTCGACCACCCCAGCCGGCCTTTCCTCATGGGTCACTTCTATTCTGTCGAGGAGTTCCTTCAAAACACAAGCTTATTCTTGTTCTATTGTTGATTGCGTTTACTTAACCTTATTGCTTGACTTTTTTCGGGTTCATAAAGACTTTATTTTTATCTGTTATTACTATCATGTGGTAATTTCATGTACTGACATGTTTCATGACCTTGGAGATTCGTTCCTCAATTTGGTCCTATGGAACTATGTAATGCCTCTAGCATTTCGGGGTAAATTCTAGAGACACTCGTATTTCACCGTCTCTAACACACGATATTTTAAGGATGAGTGTGTGAGAGTTGTAATGTGTCTACTGCGCCACGGTTTATGTGTGTGCAGGATGGGTGTGTGTTACGAGAAGACTTAAGTTGTGGCGGTCTATCGACGCTGACAAGTGGTGGCCACGCATGCCTTGGAAGCAGTACAAGGAGTAATCAAGGGTTACTCTTTGGCAGCGAAATATAGTGACTGTTGGGAACAAATGAAATATGTTTTATCTAGAGACTCATATACTCTGTCGTTTGACTTGCTAGGAGCAAGGACTGTTTTGACAAGTTTTATTAAAACCAAAAGAGACTGTAATGGTAATGTTAAGTACTAATGTTTTCCAGATGGGGTTGATTTGTGAGACTTGAAAGTGCATGTGAAACTTGTGTTGTTGTTTTATTGTGAAGAAGAAAATATGGCGAAATTGGTAATAAAATATTCTGAGAGTAAGAAATCATTTCAAAAGTAGAGAAGTAGTTCAGTATCATTTCCGTAACCAGTACGAAATCTTTGGAGAAGGAGCATTTTGAAGATCACATTACGTAAATCACCCATGAGAGACGTGTGAGTCTTGCACTCCAGTACCACACAGTCTCCGGTCATCCGGAAAATGTTAGAACTTGATGTGTAAATAAATAAATAAATTTAGAAAGACTTGGTGAGCCTAACTGTTCATAAATGGCACGATTAAGTAAAGTGACTGATGCACCTGTGTCTAACTGAAGGTTCACACGATGGCCAGCAATGCATAATTGGACAAATAGTTTGTTAGAATGTTGTTGCACAGCACTAGGACCACCTTAATCTTATGTTTGTAAGAACTTGTTGTATGTTTGGAAAACAGAATGTTCACTGCATGTACACGAGCCTGTTTTTTTCTGGGATTGGGCAAAATTGGTGTGTTTGTGCCATTGCAAACAAACTGTTTGGACATGGCCTTTTTTTCCACACATATAACATGTTGTGTTACGTGATGGGCAATCTTACCTTTTATCATGAGCAAAACATCTAGGGCAAGACTTCACTAAGGTCACAGGTCTGTTTACATTTTACAAGGCTGTCCACACGGCTGTGTTCGTTCTCACTGTTGTGGCTACCGGGGGCGGTTCCGAGCAAGGGGCGACTTGACCCAACAAATTGGAGCCCGATCAAATTTATTAGCCTCTATGGTACCTGAATCATATTTCTCTAAGATTCGCAACATTTGAGGAAGTGAAGGATCAGAGTATTTTAGGATCTGTTTCCCATTGGGGACACTGATTTTATAGCACCTCGAATTATGAGATCACTGTAAAAGTTGCCACAACTACACTTAAATTTACACTTCCTAGTCAGGCATGTTAATTCTGTATACCACTGACAGTGTGTCTGTTCCAGCTTTTTCTGCAAATGAAAAAAACTGGTATCTGGCTGCAGCTACTTGAACTTGCTGGTCATAGTACTTGGTTAATGCAGCAATGACTTCGTCATAACTGAGTTCGTCAGGAGATGCAATTGGGAATAGTTTTTGTACTAACCTCACACTGGTAACCCCACAATTGAAAGGAAGTATTGAAGCCTCACAGTACCTTTAATGTAATGAACTGCACAATGAACTTGGGACAGTATCAGATATTCATGCCATTCCTGTTCCGTGTCATTAAATTGCTGGAATGTAGGAATGATGATTGGTGGCACTTGTTGGGTGTGTGGTTCAGTCTGTGGGGCAGCCACCGTTGTTTGTGCAGCCAGAAGTTGTACTGTCATCAGCAAGGCAACAATTTATTGGTTCTGCAACTGAAAAGCTTGTGTTGGATCCATGACATTGGCTGTCTGTGGCTGAGGCGCAGGGGCATGGTAGCCATGGTTTACACAAATATGTTATAGCAAGAAGCAAGCAAAGTCTCTGAAAAGAGGAATTTGATTAGTTCTGCGGTCCCCATCCTGGAATACATGCAAGAACACAATAACAAATTTGCAATTAGGTACACCTGCAATCTGAAGCACAAGAGATGCAAGCAAATTTCTTCTTCACTTAAGGATTCTCATCACCTCTGTTGTATTCTCTTTAGCCACTTTCATGTCATCTCATTGTCTCTGTTGAGATGTACCATGGGAAGCAAGGAGAAGACATTGGTTGGTGGCCAGAATCCTCGATCTATAACACAAACTGCACGCAATTAATAACTGGGCTCTTTATTCATAAACAAAGAGCTACTTAACTTTAAGTTTCCATGTGCTGTGTTATAAGCTCTCTTCTGTATAGTCCTCATACCCTCAACGCTGTGAAGTAGAAGTCTGCTATGTGCACTATAAGGTTGCTATGTGCTGGCTGTCTCTGTGCTAGAGGCTAAATCTGCGGCTCTGTCTTGGTGACACGCTGGAACTCCACAGCGTACAGACTTGAACTAAGGAGCATAGCAGGATTAAAGTAACTGGCTAAACTGACTGGCTAAACTGGCCCTCTGGTCCGCAGCAGTGATCCTAAATACTGGTGGTTGAGAGGGCGTTGGCGGCGTGTTTCCAGTGAATCTTGTCATTGGCCTCTATTGATTCTCTCATAATCTCTATGCCACATGGTGTGCTGGCACCAGTGTATGCCAGCAGTGTCAATTAATACACTGCATTTTTGTGTCCTTGACTTAGTTGTAACATTCAATGAATGAAATCTTGCTATGTGTGAAGTTCATAAAATACTGCTACAAACTGTTAGTTCTTTCACAATGAAACAAATGTTAAATTTAGATAAAGAAAGATTAGGCCTTCGGGGAGAACTGTTAGAGACCCTGAAAGATGAAGAAGACAGTGCTGATGAGCAGGAAAAAGGAAACTGCAAGATGAGATGGAGGAGGGAGTGCTCAGACAAGCCATAATATGGAGCAGGGATGCACTGCCAACTTTATTGACTGTTTCTCATAAGTGGTATTTCTTAAGAATAGAATGTACTTTTTCTTGGCTCCTACTTGCCAGAACTTGTTCAAAATTACAGAGTGTACTCTTTGGCGTATTGTGCCTATATTAAAATAGGGATTTTATTATTTTGAAAATATTAAAGAAGTTAGAGTCTTACATACATAGAAAAATGTAGATTTACGTTGTTTAATATACTGAAAGTGAGGTTATAAGACACCACTTGTGACGAAAAACATCAAAGAATAGTATTGGAATTGGGGTACTAACAATAATAAATTTTATTCATAGCCAAAGGAAACTTCAGATGTTCTTGATCAATTTTATGTGCTAAATTGCTGAAAAGTGGAACAACATTTCTTCTCTAGTGAAAATATATAGGCACTGCATACAAACACATCAAACAATATTTATAAGGGAATAAGTAGAGTCTATTTACCATACCCTGTACATTTGTTCTTGCATAACTAATAACATCATAAATAACTGCATTTTTCTCCATTGTTAGAACTGGCATTTTCACTTGAAAATGTTATTTAATCAAAAATCCTTAATCAACCTTTGTTATTATTTATACACAGTGTATGTAACAGCTCTGTTCTGTTATTATAAAACTGAAACAATTTTACAAAAAATATTTGTTGCACAGATTTTGTGTCACGTTTTCATTTACATGGTGGTGTGCATTTTCGTGGGTCCTTACCAAATTTTCCGTGATACCAGCAGCTGTTTGATGCTATAGGCGAATGGTCACAACTTCTTGACAAACGTTGATGCTGTCATTGTTTGGTGATTGCTGTTTGCAATGTGGGAACTTGTGTAGTTCGTTCTGCTGACTGAGACTGCAACAATGCTAAATCACAGCTGATGTGTTATCCTGTTGCAACATCAGTGTTGCAACTCACTTTGAGGGATACTTCTGTGCTATCTTATCTGTTGTTTGTGCTAATGCATTCAGATCTCCTGGACACTCTATTAATACACTCTGTGCATCGGCAGGTAACTTCAACAACCAGATACTATGTAACACATCATCACTGGCTAGTGTGTGTAGGTGCTGTAGGAGCTACCACAGAATGCAGTCTCCTAGTTCTTCCACCCATTGAAGTTTCTCAAGATGCATTGCTTCAACAGAGACAGACATTTGATCAGAACATTCCTTATAGCAGCATACCGTTCAATTTCTGGTGATGTCATGAGGATATCTTGCACCTCAATAGCCAAGTCTTCCATTAGTGCTGCAACCATGTAATTATACTTCATTTCACTAAAATGAACTGGCTCTCTAGCTACACAGACCATAATAGTGGACTGTGCCGCCAGAAGGGCGGTGATTTTATTGTCTCTTCCAGTCGTCCTACTACTCTGGGATGCCTCATTTGCATACAAAAATAAACCCAATGCGGCTGGTACAGAAGTAACATGCTTATATGGTAGTACTAATCTATCCACATCACTTCAGGGTCACCAAATATTTGGTAGTCTGCTCAAATATAGATTTATTCCATTGGTTGAATAACTAAATACAGATTTCTGCATTATTTTGGTTAGATATAACATTATCCATTGGTTAGCTATACCATTTAGCCCATAAAACGTCATTTTATCTAGGACAATACTGTGAGTCATACAGTCAAATGCCTTACATAGACCACAGAAAATACCATCTGGCACTCTTTTTATTATTTAACGCATGTAAAATTTAATAAGTAAATGACATTCCCAGTACAGCAACTTTTCTTATATCCAAACTATGATATGCTGAGGATATTGTTGTTGAGTAGCTGAAATTCTATTTTATGATCAGGGGCAGTAAATGAAGCAAGAAAATAAGCCTGTTTGTGCAGGCTATATATGAAGTTAGTATCTGTTCCCGAAAGAACAGATACCATTGATGACCGTGCAGCTTCTCTAGAATGAGATGATAATGAAATCGACACCCTAGCTGCAAACAGGCATTGATATACATGTATATCAATCCCTGTTCGCAGCTAGGGTGTCGATTTAATTATCATATCGAAGTATTCTTTACAAAACAAAAGAATGAAATTAAAGGTTTGATTAGGAATTTTATTGCAACAACTGGGAGAGAAACTGGTCTGATGTCCTTAGCTTAGTTAGGTTTAAGTAGTTCTAAGTTCTAGGGGACTGATGACCTCAGAAGTTAAGTCCCGTAGTGCTCAGAGCCATTTGAACCATTTGAAACTGGCCTGAAGATTAAAATTCTAAGGAGTGATAATGGACTAAAGTTTATGAACTCTGGCTTAGGTACATTTTTGAGTGAAAATAGCATAACCGATCAAAGAAGCATTGTGTAAACACCACAGCAAAATGGAACAGATGAAAGGCAAGTGCACATCTCGGTTGAAGCTGCTCATTCAATGATTTCAGGAATGGACAAACATTTCTGGGCTGAAGCAGTTAACACAGCGGCTTATGTACTAAATCGTACTGGTCCAAATCCTGTAGAAGTTAAACCTCGTTTTGCAGCTTTTTACGGCAGAGAATTATCCGTAGCAGATTTGAAAATATTTGGAACTCATGTGTCTGTCCTTTTACCCAAAGAAACGAGACTGAAACTAGACCCTAAAAACAAGATCGGTTTATTTATGGTTTATGGTAATGATGTGAAGGGGAACAGAATATTTATACCTTCCATGAAGAACATTGAGGTGCATTGAGATGTATTTTTTTTGCCACCAGCAGTATCTGAAAGGAAGAAGAAAACTGATGTTCACATTAGAGAATAAAATACCATTTGTTGTGACCAAGAGAACATATATTAAGCTTCAGATTCAGAGGAACAGAAAGAAGTAACAAGGACTGAGATTGTGGAAGAAAATAAAAGTCAGCCTAGAGAAGAACAAGAAATTGATGAAGACAATTAAAACAGAGACATTTCTTTTGAAGATACAGAGGAAGATGTAGTTTTTGATGACAACAAGACATAGAATATTAGATTCTGGAGGAAAATTCAATACCCGAATTAGTTGGATGATTATGAGTTAACAGCGGTGAATGAGAAGACCCCAGCACCTACACTGAAGCAACGTTTTGTAGTTAAGCTAAAAATTAGAAAGATGCATAGCGAGGAGCTGCAAGCCCTGGAAGAACACAACACACGGGATTATGCACGCAACTCAAATGCTAATGTTATTGACACAAAGTCCAGTTTTAGGTGAAAAAGAGATGAAAAAAGTAATGCTGGTTCTTATAAAGCTCATCTTGTTAAAAAGATTTCCAACAAAGCTTGTCTTATTCAGAGATATAGACTCCAGTAGCAAAACTAATTTCCGTGAGAGTTTTTTTTTTTTTTGTAATGATAATAACTTTCCCATCCACCGACTGGTTGTTAGTAGTGCATTTCTCTATGGAGAGAAAGTTGGAGACGTTTATGTTAAATTACTTACTGGATGTTGCAGTAAAATGAATGGTTAAGTTTGCAAACTTAGAAAGGCTCTATATGGTTTAAAGGGCTCACCCAAAAATTGGATTGTTAAATTTCACACATTAATAACTGGCTTAGGATTTGTAAGAAGTGATTTTGAATGTTGCTCGTATGTAAAGAGAGAAAATAGCTGTAAAGCATACATACATGTTTACATAGATGATCTGCTGATAGCTTCAATTTCCCTGAGTGAAATTGATAATTTGAAGCTGTTATTAAGTGGTAACTTTAAAATAAAAGATTTGGGTAT
Organism: Schistocerca serialis cubense; assembly: GCF_023864345.2. NCBI lineage: Eukaryota > Metazoa > Arthropoda > Insecta > Orthoptera > Acrididae > Schistocerca > Schistocerca serialis. Next base: position 388,947,213 of record NC_064641.1, on the reverse strand, counting down.
GGTTAGGAACTATTTGGGTATGAATACTGATGAAAATTTAAGGGAGGGTACTATTACTGTTTGCCAAAGTACCCATCTTGAAAAAAATGTTGAAAGTTTTTGGAATATTTGAATGTGTGGCGTCTCTGGCGCAGAGCGCTATACCTTTGGGAACCTTTTTATTTGGAATAGCTAGTCTGGCTTGAACTTTCTGCTCATGTAATGTGTAACAGCCATAATTGTCATATGTGCAAGTGTTCAATAACTGTATATTTCATATCGAAGTGAATTATCTCTCGACTAATCTCCCATGATAACCACAGTGGTGACCCCAACACCGTTGACGTCTCATCGACTGTTATTTGTGCTAGTTTTCGTCATTCACTCACATTGTATGCCAGACTGCATTGTTTACGCCACAATGCATCTACCTGTGGCTTTTGGTGCAAGTGAAACGGGCCCCATTAACTCTGCCGATTGTGACCATAAGTAGACAAGTGTACCTCCTTCGAACTTGGTTAAAACTGAAGAGTTATTTCTGCCCAGCCATGCCGGTGGCCACCCAACATCCACAACTTGGGGAATGTTCCAGTTAAAGACACTGCAGTCTTTTTCCTTCATGTACATCATTACCTCCGGGATGGCTTGTAGCGCCAGCAAATTTTCAGGACTGTGAGTCGAACATTACAGTGCATGGTGTAGCACATTCTCTTTAACATAGTGTCACAGCACCCTCCCCCCCCTCACTTTTGTAATTTTGTAATGGCTCCGGCCATTCCAGCCGTGCCAGTTCCTGGGTCTGCTGCCCCATGGCTCCACCACAACCCGCCCCCCCCCTCCCCCGGCCACTGTTGCAATGGCACAGGCCATTACACCACCTGCACCATGTTCTTCATCAGGTTTGCCAGCTGGACAAACCTTGCTGGCTTATATGCCTGCCGCTGCCTCCACTCCCTCCGTATCGTGTGCTGTATGCGGCCACCAACCCACCCATACCTTGGGCGATGCACCGTTCACTGCTACCGCACTTTCGGCGTCGGAGACATCCTGCTCTGCCCACACTGAAATCCAGCTGCTGGTGCAGACTCAACATGTGTTACCAGGCAGGATCCCTAAGCTACCTACATTGCGAAAAGACAACCCAAAATCTTGGTTTGCCATAGTGGACCACCTCCTGGACATCCACGGCATTTCCGACGATGGCGCCCGTTTTGTCTGCCTGGTGAGCGATCTCCACACACATACGGATCCCATTAGCGACTTGCTCCTCTCACCACTCGCCTCGCACAAATAATTGACAGCCAAATCACTGCTCATTGAGCTGTCCGCCACATTATACACAAGGAGCATCTTGATGATCCACCCCTTTGCAACTTTGGCGGCATATACTTGCCTTAATCGACAATGATGCTTTGCCTGACGCCGCAGTTTGGACGCTGTGTATGGTCAAAATGCCTTCAGATCTGCAGCTTCATCTCCTGTCTTACGCCACTGACCCACTCGAGGTGTGATTACGTATTGCGGATCAGGCTTACGCCACCATTCATCACTGACATCATCTGTCATGAACGACATCTCCACCTCCGCCTCCCACGCCCAGCTGGCAGAGGCCGGGGCGCTCGCCTCAGCTGCCTGTCAGTAGCTGCCACCTAGCAGCCTACAGGATGTCTGCCAGCGGGCTCCCGACACCCACCGACCTCATCCGAGCAGCGGCTCGATTGGCTACTGGCCCCACCGCAGTCATCCACTACTCCTGCCCATACCACGCCGGCCCATCACCCGGCCTACCCACTGTGCTGGTTCCACACTACTTACGGTGACACCGCCCACAACTGCCGCATGCCATACGCCTACCCAAATGAGACTGGCGGGTATGTTTTGGTGCCCAGTCCCACCTTCATGGCGCCTATCTGCCGACACTGCACCACCTGCTTCAGCGACACGATGCTTCTATGCCATAGATATCTCGACTGGCATCTGCTTTCTCATTGACACTGACGCCGATGTTAGTATCATCCTGGCCAAGCACGCTGTCGACGTGGTATCCCCCACTACCCTCTCCTTGATCGCTGCCAACCAGTCTCCCGTCGCAGTCCACGGCTCCGTCAAGACGTCACTTCACCTCTCACCAGTTCACACCTTCCCTTGAACCTTCCATGCTGCCGACGTGGATGAACCTGTGATTGGGTTGGATTTTCCACATCATAATGATATTTCACCAGAATTGCAGGCCGCTGTGCTCCACCAAGCGTCTGGCTCTACAGTTCCATGCACACCCTTGTTCGGCACCACTCCACTCTCTGCCTCCTTGGCTGCGCTTTTCCACATGTGCTTCCTTGGTCGAGTGCATAACCTCATGGCTCTCTGATCTGTGAAACATGTCCTCTCAGACCGATGAACCCCGCACTCTGAATGATGACTTACACACATGCATTGCCCCTACCTCCGCAGAATTGTCACATGCACAGTGTACCGTACATCGCCTATCTGCAGCCCACAGCCAGGCAGCCCAGCACTCGTCCCTGCAGTCTTCTCACCATCTTACTTCAGTGTTGAGCGTCCCACCGCCTGCTTTGTTTTTTTACATTACTGTGGACAAAAGATGCAGCTGCATGCACCTCTCCAGATTATTCACTCCTCTTCATTTTTGCTTCGCGCTTTCACCAATTACAGCCAGTGTCTTGCCTACGTCGGCCCAGTTCATCAAGGTCAGTGAACCGATGTTACCAGTGGATACCTTCTTGACCCCTCATGCCAACTCCCCTACGATATTATTGGCCATCAGTAATGGCATTTGCCATAAGATTCCCATCACCTGTTCATTATAAGGCCAGACGCCTTAACGCTTCCAAACTTCTGCGCATCAAGGAGATCGTTCAGGATCTGTTGGCTTCGGGCGTCCTCCGCCTCTTCAATAGCAACTAGTCTTTCCCTACTTACTTTGTTCCCAAAAAGGATGGCACGTTACGCATCTGCGATGACTACAGGTTCTTTAACGGCCGCACCATTATCAATAACTACCCCATACCACATATCCAAGATTTCACGCAGTTGCTTCATGGTTCTACCTACTTCTCCTTATTAGATTGTTCCAAAGCGTATCATCAGATTCCTATGCATCCACTGGATATTCCAAAGACAGCCATCATCACAACCTTCAGCCTATTTGAATACTGTTACATGCCTTATGAATTGAAAAATGCTGCACAGACAAGGCAATGGTTCATTGATTCCATTTTGCTTTCCCTGCCTTTTGCTTATGCTTATTTAGGCGATATCCTTATCTTCCCTTCCTCCACTGAGTTGCATCAAGTTCACCTCACTACAGTCTGTTTGGCCCTAACTTCCTCTCCCCCAGGATTATGCTTAGCTCCGTCATTTTCTGGGTATTGCAAACTTTTACTGTCACCGTTTTCCTTAAGCTGCCTCCGTCCAAATGGCCCTCACCGATGCTATCTCCAGCAAGAACACCACTGAAAAACGGACGTTGGATTGGACCTAACCAATACTCAGTGCTTTTGGTGACCTTATAACTGCCCTAGCAAAAGCCGTCACACTCACCCATCCTGACCCTGAGGTCATGTCTCGATCACGACTGATGCCAGTGATTCAGCTGTGGGCGCCGTTTTACAGCAGCACACTGCCGACTCCATCCAGCCCCTCTGCTTCTTTTCCAAGAAACTGACTAAGAGCCAGTGCATTTGACCATGAGCTGCTCACAGTGTATGGGGCGATTAAACATTTTCGTAGTAACCTCGAGGAGCAACCCTTCACGATCTATGCCAATCACAAGCCACTCATGGACGCTATTCATAATCTGGCTAAAGACCTTTCGCCAACGTGTTTCCGCCATATGGCCTACATCTGTCTACACTCTTCCGATGCATGCTATATCCACAGTGTGGAGAACGTTGTGGCAGACTACCTTTCCCGCTTCTGCGTGCTAACTGCACCACTGAATCTGAAGTAGCTCGCCTGACTACAAGTCAATGATGATGATATACAGCAACTAAATTCAGACACTGGTTCATCGCTGTCTGTCCAGCCCCTGAAACCACCCAGTTCCGCAGTCCCTGTCCTTTGTGACACCTCTATGGGTGCACTTTGCCCCTGGTCCCTGCTGCTCTTCTCCATAGGGTGTTTACCACGTTGCATGGCTAAGCTCACCCTGGGACATGAGCTACAAAGTGACTGGTTATGGAGTGCTTTGTCTGGCTTGGTGTCAACCACGACTGTCACACTTGGAGCTGTGTGTGCATTCTGTGCCAGGGCAGCAGTGTCGACAGGCACCTCCTCTGGGCAAGTTTGAAGTCTCTAAGGGGCGTTTCCGGCACATCCATATCAACGTCGTTGGTCACCTTCCTCCATCCAAGGGCTACAGATATACCTTGTCTATCATCGACTGTGTGAACGACTGCGTCGAGGCGCTCCCCCTTACTGACATCACGGCCTAGACCATCGTCCATTCCTTTGTCTTGGTGTGGGTTGCTTCCTTTGGCTGTCCCCTATCTCTAACTACCAACCAGAACGCCAATTTGAGTTTGCACTCTTTGCATGACTGTGCAAACTCTGTGGTGTCGCCAACTTAAATACCACAGCTTACCACCTGCAGGTGAATGGACTCATCAAGTGGTGGCACCACATGTCCAAGGCCACTCTAATGTGCCATGGAGGCCTGGTTGGAGACCCTCCTGTGGGTCCTGCTGGGTATTCGCTCGGCTCATAAGGAAGTTGTTAATGCCTTCATAGTATGAGGGCTTTCACGACCGGATGACATATCTTCTGGTAAACCTTCCGGGATGTAAGGTCGTGGTCCATGAAACTCTTCAGCTCCTAACGTTTCGTCCAGAGCTGCGCTGGACATCTTCAGAGGGGTGTTTCTCCTCCAGTGAGTCTTGCCGACTGACGGGTCGGACGTCTGAGAGCGGCTTATGTATCGTAGAAAGTGGACGTGACCAGAGTTACACGTGACATGCAGAGATAACCTTTGTCAGAGATAAAACTTAACTATCGATCGTAATCTCGTCACGGAAAGAAGAAGTAAGCAGAATTCTGCACCCAAACAACAAAAAGCTTAAGGACAAGTCCGAAAAACGATGGAAGAATACAGTCTCTCTCCCTTTTATAAAGAAAGTAACGGATCAGATTGGAAAGATTTTAAGTAAACATGATATTAGACCTGTTTTTAGACCAACGAAGAAAATTTGTCATGTTCTTCGGTCTGTAAAAGATAAACGCGCTCCTCTATCAGCCAGTGGCGTATATAAAATCCCGTGTACATGTGGTAAAGTTTATGTTGGAACAACAAAAAGAAGCGTAAATACATGGTTAAAAGAACACAGAAGTCTTTGCCGATTAGGAAAAACAGATAAATCGGCTGTAGCAGAACACGCTTTTCAGCCAGGAAATCATCAAGTGAAGTTTTCTGAAACAAATATTTTATCTACGACGACGAACTATTACCCACGGCTTTGTAGAGAAGCAATTGAAATATATAAACATAGGGATAATTTTAATCGGAAAGAAGAGACCATGAAACTTAGTGATATTTGGACAGTAGCACTACAGAATTGCTAGACAGTTTTATCCGTGACGAGATTACGATCGATAGTTAAGTTTTATCTCTGACAAAGGTTATCTCTGCATGTCACGTGTAACTCTGGTCACGCCCACTTTCTACGATACATAAGCCGCTCTCAGACGTCCGACCCGTCAGTCGGCAAGACTCACCGGAGGAGAAACACCCCTCTGAAGATGTCCAGCGCAGCTCTGGACGAAACGTTAGGAGCGGAAGAGTTTCATGGACCACGACCTTACATCCCGGAAGGTTTACCAGAAGATATGTTAATGCCTTGTTCACCGAGGTTCTGTATGGCGAGCCACTTCTCCCCTCCAAGTTAGTCCAGGATTCACCTCCCCCCACATCTGAGGATCTCCCTGCCCTGGTCGGGTGTGTCCGCATGCACGTTGTGCACCTCCACACCGCCCTGCCCAGCCCCTCCACTGCCCCCCCCCCCCAGTCTGTTCGTCCATGAGGACCTAGCTATTGCTATGTGCGACTTTGTTATGCTGTGGGATGACATTGTGCGGATAGCCCTTCATCCACCCTATTTGGGCCCTTGCTGTTTGCTACATTGTGGTACGAATGCATTTGTAATCCACCTCCAAGGACGGCCCCAGACAGTCTCAGTTAATAGACTTAAATCGGCGTGGTCCCTCAAGAACAACATTCCTCCCAACATAGCCACCCTGCCTTTGGCCGACTCGTCACCACCCTCTGTCACCTCTCACAAGCAGTCATTGGAATCCCCAGGCTGCAGCACCACCGACACTGCTGCTTCACTTCCCGTGCCAGCAGCCGCCACCTACGCCCACTGTGTTGGCACTGAGATTACGACTTCATCCCGTGAACCTTCCCTCCACTGTGCTCTGCACTACCTTGGTGGGTGGGGGGTGGAGCTCTGTGGCGTCTCTGACACAGAGTGCCCTATCTTTGGGAGCCTTTTTCTTTGGACTAGGTAGTCTGTCATCAACTTTCTGCTCGTGATAAGTATAGCAGCCATAATTGTCGTATGTACAAGTGTTCAATAAATGTATGTTTCACATAGAAGTGAGTTATGTCTCGACTAATCTCCTGTGATAACCATAAATGTAATTCTGTTTCGACTCTCATGGAGGAAAATTTTGATCACAGTATGTAACAAGAGAAAAACCTGAAAATGAAGACATTCACAAAAGGCATAGAAGATTAATAGGGTCAGTGATGTATGCTATGTTATGTTCCAGACCAGATATTTGCACAGCTATAAGTATTCTACACAGGTGCCAATCATTTGCAAGTCTGGTTTTATGGAATGCTATACAATGTGTCTTGTGTTACATTTAGCACTCCGTCTTCAGACCACGAGTGGCCTACCGGGACCATCCGACCGCCGTGTCATCCTTGGTGGAGAATATGGATAGGAGGGGCATGGGGTCAGCACACTGCTCTCCCGGTCGTACGATGGTATCCTTGACTGAAGCTGCTACTATTCGGTCGAGTAGCTCCTCAATTGGCATCACGAGGCTGAGTGCACCACGAAAAATGGCAATAGCGCGTGGTCACGCATCCAAGTGCCGACCATGCTCGACAGCGTGCAACTTTGGTCATCTCACAGGAACCGGTGTAGCCACTGTGACAAGGCCGTTGCCTTTGTGTTACATTAAGGGAATCCTAAAACTGAGTCTGTTATCTGCTAGGGATGAAAAGTGTACTGATTCTGCGTTTATGTGGACTCTGACTGGGCTGGTGACAGAGTAGACAGAAAGTCCAGAAGTGGGTATCTTTTCAAAGTTTTGGGTTTTAGTGTTTCATGGGCATCTAAGAAGCAGCCTACAGTGTCTCTGTCATCAACAAAACCTGAATTTGTAGTCTTAAGCATGGCAATTAGTGAACCCTGTTGGCTCAGTAATTTGTATCACAGTCTTTCTGGCAGTCGAAGAGCTGTTGTCCTTTATGAAGACAATATGCCAGTAATAAGCCTTTGCAAGTACCTACAGTTCCATCATAAATTAAAGCATATAGCTGTGAAGATCTTATTTGTGAGAGTGAAAGTTTTCACTAAGAAAGTTCTGTTAAAGCACATTAGCAAAAATGACCGACAAGCTGATGTTCTAGCTAAGCCACTAGGTAAAATAAAATTTGAAAAATTTAGTCTTGTTAGAACTTACTTAGAGCTTGTTTGTTTTTGTGACACTGGCAAATAACATTGAGAGATGGTGTTAATAATACAATATTAATTTTATCTTAAAGAAGTGTGGGAGTGACAAGTCGATAGTCGACAAGACACTGAGAGATTCTCTTTACGAGCGGGGTTCTTTGGAGGACACGACGAGTGTTCGTTTTCCCGCGTTAACGTATGTATCAAGATTGTTTGTGCGGTACAATAAAGGTGGTCGTTCACAGTATAAATTCCACACAAGTGTTTTCTTTTATGTAGTGAAATTACCCCTACATAAGTGGTGACCCCGTAACTAAGCAGTGTGACAGTAGGCAAGTTTCTTGAGATATTTTCCGGAGACGTCTCGTATCGACATGTCATCTGCACAGAACCTCTTCCGCGACATCGACGGCGTCATCCAAAACATCAAAAAGGAGCTCGACACGATGCAGCAAAACCCTCAGTTCACAGTGCCACGGACGCCTACATCTCAAACCGACTTCGCCCACGACGTTACGTTTCCAACCGCGCCGCGTGTGCCGGCGGGTCCCGCGCCGCCGCCACAGGACATTGCCTCGCACAACCAGCGCGCAGGACGCGCCGATATCAGACCCAAAGTGCTCCCGTTTTCATCACCCGCGTCGGTACCGCTCCCACGAGTTTCGCACTTTCCGTTCGCCAGTGATCGTGGGCCACCCGCGTCGCGGTTACAAATTCGACCCCCACCTTTCGTTCCCGAGCGTCCGGAAATTTGGTTCGCTATTATGGAGAACATTTTCGTGCAGCAACAAATAGTCAACGATTTTGAACAGTTCACGCTAGTGATATGCAACCTGGACCAACGTGCGTCGTCAGTGGTATCGGATATAATTATGCAACCCCCACCACAACAAGCCTACGCCACTCTCAAGACGGCTTTAATTTCGCGTTGTACAAAACCTGTGGATCAGCGGATATCACAGCTCCTGTACCACGAGAAACGCGGTGACAGGTCACCTTCAGACTTTTACCGGCATTTACGTGCTATGGTGGACCCTTCCGTGTTCTCAGACACATTACTTTTGCACATATGGCAACAGCAGTTACCTCCGCAGGTGGGCTTAACCTTAATTGCTTACGAGGGCCGGCCATTAAGCGAGTTGCTGCAAGTAGCCGATAGAGCGCACTCCCTGTTCGACTCGCGCGCCACAGTGGCCGCCGCCGCAACCACCTCGGCCAACGGCACCAGCCGAGCACGGCCGGAGCCAGTCGACGCGGCCCCTCCAGCTTGTGCTGCCACGACCGCACGACGAGCGCCAGACGCGACCGAAGATTTCCCATCTCTCCGCGCTGCCATCGATCAGCTGACCGCCCAGCTGCAGCGGCTAGAGCCACGCGACGTTGCGGCGGCTGACACACACACCCGTCGTCGCCAGCCGACGCGACCACCGCGTCACGCAAACAACGGCACCGGTTATTGCTGGTTCCACCAGCGCTTCGGCGCGCAAGCTACGAAGTGTAAGACGCCGTGCTCACACCCAAACGCATCCCACGGCCTGCTTTAGGCGCAGCCGACCGTGACAACAAGCAACTGCGCCTAAACTCACAGCCGCATGTAAGGGGAACACCCCCATTTCAGCACGAGCCTACGTTATGTGGATCGACTTCTCCCACAGCTGTAAGGTACGCTGCTTCACAAAGACTTTTCGTTCCTGATCGCTCTACAGGATGGATGTTCTTAGTCGACACCGGCTCAGATGTCAGCACTCTGCCTGTAAATTTCTTCCCTTCAAACAAACGCACTGAAGAGACCACTTTGAAAGCAGTCAACGACTCAGTCATCCACACATATGGACAGAAAACACTGCCAGTGGACATTGGGCTACCAGAAGAATGCAACTGGACCTTCGTTATGGCCGATATCTACCAACCTATACTAGGTGCTGATTTCCTGGCAAAACATGCATTGTCCGTGGATTTACACAAGTCACAACTCGTCCATTCTGTCAATGGATTTTTTATTCTGGGAATACAAGGACGTCCGACTTCTCATGCATGCCAAAGGGTAGATAACCTCAGTGCACCCACCTGGGAGGACACCATAGCAACGAAGGAAGCTGACCGGCACATGGCTCAAACGACATCAAAACAGTTAACGACACAACAACAGGCTCCTGCTGTTTCAACCACAAAGGCGACACCCAAACCACAACAGGGAACAAGAAAGAGCAGGGCGAAGCATGAGACGGTGCACCACATCCGTACAACTCCAGGCCCACCAGTCTCCTCACGTGTTCGCAGGCTTGCACCTGATCGCTTGCGGGAAACCAGGGCCATTTTCAACGAGATGCTACAGGAAGGAACTATACAGCCATCCAACAGTCCGTGGTCCTCTCCTCTGCATCTCGCCCGTAAAAAGAATGGGTCATGGCGCCCGTGCAGTGATTATCGAGCTTTGAACGCCCGAACTGTTCCAGACAGATACCCTGTGCCACATATACAGGATTTCACCCATTCACTGGCCGGGGCATCCATATTCAGTGTTTTGGATTGCCGTAAGGCTTATAATCAGATCCCAATGGCAGAGCAGGACATACCAAAGACTGCAGTGACAACCCCATTCGGGCTGTTTGAATTTTTGGTGATGCCATTTGGGCTGAAAAATGCGGCCCAGACATGGCAACGGTTCCTAGACAGCGTACTAAGAGGACTACCATATTGTTTCGCCTATTTAGACGACATTCTGGTGTTTTCGGAGAATGTTTCTGACCATCAGAAACACGTAAGCGAGGTGCAAAGCAGGCTTAGTGCTCATGGAATTACACTTAACAAGGACAAGTGCGTGTTTGGGGAACCCGTTGTAACCTTCCTGGGTTATAAAGTGTCAGCTCAGGGCATTTTCCCACTTCCAGAGAAGCTGGAGTTGTTGCGTACCCTACCACGGCCTCAAACCTACCACGATCTCCGACGGTTCCTAGGGATGATAAATTTCTATCGTCGCCACCTCCCCGGAACAGCAGCAATCCAGATGCCACTGAACAATGCCTTGGCCGGACACAACAAAATTGGCAAGCGCCCACTCCCATGGACACCCGAGATGGACTCGGCTTTCAAGGCACTGCAAAACAGCCTTCACAACACAGTGGGGCTTGCACACCCTGCACCAGGAGCTCAGCTAGCCATAGTAGTGGACGCAAGCCAAGTCGCGATCGGGGCAGCACTGCACCAGAGAGTGAAGGGTCATTGGCAGCCACTAAGTTTCTTCTCACAAAAACTACAGATGAGTCAAACTCGTTGGAGTGCACATGACAGGGAACTCCTCGCAATGTATGAAAGTGTCAGGCACTTCCGCCCCTTAGTTGAGGGCAGGCAATTCACCATATACACCGACCACAAATCTCTCGTGGCAGCTTTCTACAAAGTCAGCGATTCATGTTCCCCCCCGCCAGGCCCGCCATATAGAGTTTATATGCCAGTTTTCGACAGACGTGCGTCACATCCATGGTGCCGAAAACATTGTGGCAGACTATTTCTCACGTATTAATGGGATAAGTCCAATGTTAGATTATTCCGAATTGGCAAGGGCTCAGGCTTCAAATGCGCAGCTGCAATCCTTGTTGGCGGACCCGTCCACTGGCCTACATTTACAACTTGTTGGACGTCCCCTGCAGCCCATGTAAGGTATGGTGCGACACCTCCACGGTTAGACGACGCCCATACATCACCCCCCAGTTCCGACGAAAGGTATTCGACAGCATTCACAACCTGGCACATCCGGGAACCAATGCCTCAGTGAAATTAGTGACGGACCATTTTGTGTGGCCTTCAATCAAGAAAGATACACGGGAGTGGGCCCGCAGCTGCTATCAGTGTCAAAGTAGCAAAGTGGGACGCCATGTTCACGCTCCAGTAGGACAATGCCCAAACCCAACAGCACATTTTGGGCATGTACACATTGACTTGGTTGGACCCCTCCCCCCTTCAGAAGGTTACAGCTACTTGTTTACGGCAGTAGATCGTTGCACGCGGTGGGCAGAGGCTACACCAATCAGGGACATTTCTGCAGAGACTACTGCACGCGCATTCTTGGAAACTTGGATGGCTGGTTTTGGGTGCCCATTTTTCGTTACCACCGACCAAGGACGCCAATTCGAGTCAACACTGTTCCAACAACTGTCAAAACTCTGAGGCTTCCAACGAAACCGTACTACTAGCTACCACCCGGCCAACAACGATTTGGTGGAAAGGTGGCACGGGACCTTAAAGGCTGCCCTGATGTGCCACGAGGACTCATGGACTCAAGCGTTGCCATTGGTTTTGTTGGGGTTACAGACTGCATTAAAAACAGACATCAATTGTTCCTCGGCAGAGTTGGTATACGGAGAACCACTCCGAGTTCCAGCAGAATTCCTTGCACCAGTTCCTCTCCCAGATGACACACAACTACCCCACCTCTTGCAACAAATGAGGAAGCAGGCAGAGACACTATGTGCAGCCCCGACGTCTCAGCACGGCACGCATCCAGTGTTCATACACAAGTCCCTCGATACTTGTTCCCACATCATCCTCCGCACAGACCTGGTACGTCATTCTTTACAGCCACCGTACACTGGACCATACCAAGTGCTAGGTCGGGACTCACACACAATGGATATCCTCCTCCAGGGAAAGTCGACCAAAGTTTCCATTGAGCGAGTAAAACCCGCTTGGACAATGCCAGCACCGACGACAGTCTCACAGACGACTTCAGACACAACTTGCAACGAATCCACACCTTCCGCAGAACCAGACAGCTGTGTCCCACATAAGCCCCACACCAGGGGGCCTAATGCAGCAACAGAATCAGCAAGCAGCACCCACACCCGCACTATCCGCACTCGGGCAGGCCGAGAGGTGAAGTTTAAGTACCTCACCATACCGGGTGCTCCGCACTTCAGGGAGGGGGGGGGCTGTGTGAGACTGACAAGTCGATAGTCGACAAGACACTGAGAGATTCTCTTTACGAGCGGGGTTCTTTGGAGGACACGACGACTGTTCGTTTTCCCGCGTTAACGTATGTATCAAGATTGTTTGTGCGGTACAATAAAGGTGGTCGTTCACAGTATAAATTCCACACAAGTGTTTTATTTTATGTAGTGAAATTACCCCTACAGAAGTAACACTGTTTTTCTTTGATTTGTGTTGTCCTCCATTCGTTAGATGCTTTGGCTTTTGCTTTTTATTGTGTGTGTCGTTGCCTGCCATTAGTTGTAAGCTGTTACACGTTATAATAAACTCCGCACAAACAGGCTTATTTTCGTGTTTCATTTATTGCGCTTGATCATATTAACCTTAAACAAACCAATTTTTCATGTAGTGTGATTGGAGCTCATAACACTGTTCGTTTCAGTAATTCTGGTTGTAATTTGACGGACCAAATTTTAAAAAATTGGTGCTTCAATACTGTAAAATATTTATAAAATGCAGATTCCTCTTCCTTGTGCTTCTAGCGGTACCATTCTCGCTTCCCGTGCACAGGGCCCCGGGTTCGATTCCCGGCGGGGTCAGGGATTTTTCCTGCCTCGAGATGACTGGGTGTTGTTGTGTTGTCTGCATCATCATCATTCATTCCCATTCCTGTCAGAGGAAAACAATGGCAAACCACCTCCACTAGGATCTTGCCTAGTACGGTGGTGCGGGTCTCCCGCATCGTCCCCTACACTCCTCGGAGTATGGTACCTCATCATCATCATCTTGTAAAATGAGTGAAATTCCCCTTCTATACCACGTAATGACAGCATTTTTCGAGCCCACAGTTTTTTTTATTTTTTTTGCATTCGCAATTCTTATTTCCTCTTCTAAAATACGAACTACCTCTACAAGCAGCAAACCGTATTAGTCCAATAAATGTCATTTACGCACAAATATGCACTCCTGCATCCGCATATATAAGCTACCACACTGTATACGCATATGCGCATTTTCTGTTTAAAAACAGTTGATCATCTCAACATACAAGGGCAGTGTAAGTTCTCAGAAAAATAAAAAGCAAAGTTCTTTGTATATGGACGAAACGAAAATGTACAGTGAGTGTTAGTTACATTAATATGGGATATATAGGTGCTACGGACTCATAAAGACAGCTTAGCGAAGAACATAATTCCCGCGACAAAACAGTTTTTAACAGCCGTGCAAGTTGACGTGTCAGTGTGAATATACCTTGATGGCTTGACGTGACAGTGATGTGATGTGATGGTGCTACGATGGCCAGTGTGAATTTGCCTTTAATCGTCTGAAGTCGGAGTTGTCGAATGTTATCATGCTTAGTGCTTATTCATTGAGAATCTTACTGTTGTACTGTTGTTGTATACAGCTGCATCCTAATAATTAGAAATATGTCCTCTATACAGGTACACAGTAGCGAAAGGCGGAAAGGGCAGGGCAAGTTCTCAGACAAATAAAAAGCATATTGCTTTGTATACAGACGAAATGAAAATGTCCAATGTGCTATAGTTATGTTAATATGGGATATGAGGGTGCTGTGGTCTTTCAAAGACATTGTGGGGACATATAACATTGGCTCTGCCCTCCAATAATATCGCTGCCCTACCACAGCTAGAATAACTGTATCTTTGCCAGATCAGTTCTCTGTAGTGGGCGCTCTATGCTAAACGCATTTAAAAAAAATAAAAGTATCTGTAGTAAGTGATGGAAGTGCGAGTGATTATTTATCGTTGTAATTGCCACTACCTACATCTTAGCACAGAAAAACATCAAGGGATGATGTGATCAAGTCCCACTTCTGGCTTCATGCTAGATTAAGTGTCCAAAAAGATTCTGATGTATTTTTAAAGTTTGGCAGTTTTTCTTTGTGGTTCCTGTTCGCAATGCATATCTAATGAACTTGCGTTTCCTCTTATAATTATTAAATGAACAAAAGAAAAGGGGCATTTGTTGGTAAACTCAGCCAAAGAAATTTTACAGACCTTGTGCAGTATCAAGAATATGTTTTGTGAGGAATTTTATAGCTTTGTTCTTCAAGATAACAATTCATCTTTTTTCTCAGCGGTACAATCTATTAACAAAATACGCTTTCAAAGGAAATACTACTGGAGAGGGCTGAAAATTACTTCACTGTAGTTGCATCATATTTGTAACAATTAAATACCGTTGCTTAGTACTACAGTAGATTTTCAATGTATTGTCTTCTGCTCATACTGAGATTAAAGCCTGCTTATTGCACCATTGTGTAAAACATAAAAAGTTCATTGATTCTGAAATAAATTGTCAGACTTCCTCAAAATATCACAACGAACAGGGGAGCAAGTAGTGTGTCAGAATCTCTTTGGAACTAGGTGACGGATGAAAAAGAGAGTCTTTGTTGTTGTTTTGCAACCTAGTAATTTTATAATTATGTGGATTCACTTCTTGGAGATATCGAGATATCGGAAGTGATTGAAATGAAAAAAATATAGTTACAGAAACTTTTAATAGGTTACAGAGTGTAGTACCCACAAGTAGTGACTCCAACTACGGTAGAAGATAAATCAATTAAGAGTGAAATCAGTTCGCCTAACGAGGCAGAACGCATATCAAGTGCGAGGAAAGAACATCAGACTGTTGCACAACCAAGATTAACGTCCGAACTAGTCATGGACATTCCGCCAAGTGGCTGCATTGCATCTTCTGCGTCATGTAGTAAACTCATTGGTCCGACGTGTATGCCGCAGGAGTCAGATACTTGGTTCTGAATTTTTGAGCTCTCTTTCGAAACCTACAAAATCGTGGACAATACCATGCAATTCCTCATCACCGTGGGAACATTGGACTCGCAAACGTTATTGTTACTAGTGCACATGGTGCACAATACGTCCCCAGAAGCAAAATATACACACATCAAAACCAATGTACCCCAATGAGTGCGCAAACTGATGCACATTCGCATTCAGCAAGTACATCAAAGAGTAACATTGGGAGGCAAGGTTCCTTCGGTCTTTTAGCAACGCCTATGATCTCTGGTTTCCGCAACTAAGGTTTTTGACGCTACACTTAGAAAAGTTTGGATTGGTCAGTTACCTTCTGCATTTCTGGCGCCTCCTCTTCGTTCGACTCACAACTGCTAATCACAAACAAACTTTATCATGCGCTGATGCTCCCAGACACAAGAGGAATTCTACAAATTGGACGACATAGTTTACTGAGTATATACACAGACGTTGAGGACTATGATCAACAATTCCCACTAGAGGAACAGGTGGGTGTGCTGTGATGGAACTTTGATACTCTCCAGCAGCATGTCTGTACAGTTCCAAACCCTTTGACTGGTTCCCAACCTGAAAGACGGTAGAGAACTTGAGTTGACAGTAGCCAAAAGGGGAAACTGTGCTGGTAAAATGTATGCTTTGGGCAGCTGGCATGCAAATGTAATCAGTCATGTGCTTATTTAAATGAGTAAAGCGACCAGACTTAGACATGGCCTGTCACTCCAATGGACAGTGCCTGATATGTGATAATAGCGCTCCATTATGCCAAAACCATGTGGTTCCTAGGATTAGCAGTGTATCTGTGTTGAGGTGGACAAGTAAGCACTTTCGACTTCACAGTATCCTCACATTACATGGACTTTATGTCAAAGACAGATACTACCGTCTCATGCATTTAGTTGACACAGGCTTGGATGTCAGCTTCCTTCTGGCAATGGCAATTAATCATTTTGCCATACAACCATGGCTAACGGCAGCAAATAAATCAAGGATTTCTATATATGACAATGAAGAGGCAGCTGCAAGTCTATGTTTTTCACGAAAATTAAGATGGACTTTCCTGTTGCTGACGTCTTGAAGCTGATTAACTAATACTGCCATCATATCACAGTATTTATATGAGATGCTACATTGCAGATGAACAGTGAAGTGGTACATTGGCATTTGAGGACGCTGCGAAATTCTACAGCGTCAACAACTACCAAAACACAAGTTCATGTAATTGCAACAGGGTTTATCAGACTTTCTGACAGCCCTTGGGCAACATCCCAACGTCCAGTAAGGAATAAAGGGGGTCGTGGTGTCCATGTGGAGATTGCCATGCCCTGAATGCAAGTACCACAACAGACCGTCAGCGAGAGTGCACCGCTAGTTCCTGCTACTAATAAGGCGAGTACACCATTCGCTTATTACATATTTTACGAGCTACAAACAGGAGCGACTTATTTTCAGTTATCTGGGTAGTTACTAGTTTATTTTTGTAATTTATTGTGTATGTGACTGCACACTAGGCACAACCATTTATTTCAATAACAGTGTAGTGTACAGTACCGCCGTTGCTATCGACCCTCGTATCGTACAGGCTTTTGATTGTTTGGTTGGAACAGCTCAGTGTCGGTTAGACCGTCGGTGAGAGAGTACTTCGATTTCCCGCTGCTAATAAGGAATGTACACCATTGGTTTGTTGCATATTTTTATGAGCTTCAATCAGGAGTGACAGCAGTAATGGATAGGAACTGTGATTGTTCTGTACAGATGCTAGCTGAGTTGGCGACCCTTCACTCACAGCTCCAGGCTGCTTTGGCTTCCATCACACAGCTTGAGGCTGCTGCCAAGGGGCGTCACTGTGGGGGATCAAGCGCAGGGATGTGAGGGACATCGAGTATGTCCCACGTGTCCTCCAATCAGTCCACTGCTGTGGCCACCCCAGGTACTGCCTGAACTGAGGTTGACACCTCACCTGTGTTCGAGTGGGAGATCATTCCAAAGTCTGGCAGGCAGCAAAAAACAATCTGAGGGGCTGATCGTAGGGCCTCCTCAGTTCATTTGACAAACAGGTTTCGGGCGTTATCTGTGGCTGATGATGTCTCTGAGTCAGATGCAGTCGTCCCTGTCCCAGAGGAAGCTTCTCAGCCCACAAGTTCTGGGCATTCACAGAGGGTGGGTCTGCTGGTAATTGGTAGCTCCAATGTTAGGCGCGTAATGGGGCTCCTTAGGAACATGGCTGCCAAGGAGGGGAAGGAAGCCAGTGTGCACTTCGTGTGCATTCCTGGAGGAGTCATTCCGGATGTGGAAAGAGTGCTTCCGGATGCCATGAACAGTACAGCGTGCAGCCAACTGTAGGTGGTGGCTCATGTTGGTACCAATGACGTGTGTTGCTTTGGATCAGAACAGATTCTGTCTGGTTTTGGGCGGCTAGCGGGAATGGTAAAGACTGTCAGTCTTGCTTCCGAGATCAAGGTGGAGCTCACCATCTGCAGCATCGTCGATAGAACCGACTGTGGCCCTTTGGTGCAGAGTTGAGTGGAGGGTCTGAATCAGAGGCTCAGACGGTTCTGTGACCTTGTAGGCCGCAGATTCCTTGACTTGCGCCATCGGCTGGTGGGTTTCTGGGTTCCGCTTAATAGGTCAGGAGTCCACTACACACAGGGGGTGGTTACATGGGCAGCGGGAGCTGTGTGAAAGGGACTGGGCGGTTTATTATGTTAGAGGGTCTCAAGGAACCACAGAAGGAACGTCCGTCTAAAAGTGGGCAGGTAAAACACAGTTAGGTAGTTGTAGAAGCAAATTGGTATTGTAGTTGTAAATTGATGTAGCTGTGTTGGGAAAGAATCAGAGCTCCAAGCCTTAATAGAAAGCACTGAAGCTCAAATAGTTGTAGGTACAGAGAGCTGGCTAAAGCCAGAAATAAGTTCAGCCGAATTTTTTTCAAACGATCTAACAGTGTTCGGAAAGGATAGATTAAATACAGTTGGTGGTGGAGTATTTATTGCTGTCAGAGGTAGTTTGCCTTGAAGAGAAATTGAAGTAGATAGTTGGTGTGAAATAGTATAGGTAGAGGCTATACCTGACAATCGGACTAAACTATTAATTGGATCGTTTTACCGACCATCTCCCCCCCTTCCCTCCCGACTCGGAGGATATAGTTGCTGAACAGTTCAAAGACAACTTGAGTCTCATTTCAAATAAGGACCCACTCATACAATTATAGTCGGTGGTGAACTCAAGCTACCCTCGATATGCTGGAAAAATTATACTTTTGAAGCTGGCAGCAGGCATAAAACGTCGTCCGAAATTGTACTGAATGCTTTCTCAGAAAATTATTTTGAACAATTAGTTCATGGTTACAAAAGCATACTTGACCTTTTAGCAACAAATAATCCTGGATAAATCGTGGGTATTGTGGCGAACACAGAGATTAGCGACCACAAGGCAGCTGCTACTAGGCTGAATACCATACCACCCACAACCATCAAAAAGAAATGCAAAGTATATCTATTTGAAAAAGCTGATAAAAATGCTCTTAACGCCTTTTTAAGAGACAGTCGTCACTCCATCCGATCTCATCATATAAGTGTAGAAAAGTTGTGGAATGTTTTCAAAGAGATAGTATCGACAGCAGTTGAGAGATATATAACATATAAATTAATAAGTGATGGTACTGATCCCCCATGGTACATAAAACGGGTACATCGTTGTTGCAGAAACAGCGAAACAATCGTGCCAAATTTAAAAGAATGCAAAATCCCCAAGATTGGCAAAGTTTTACAGAAGTTAGAAATATGGCGCGCACTTCAATGCGAGATGCTTTTAATAATTCCACAACGAAACTCTGTCTCGGAATATGGCAGAAAACCCAAAGAGATTCTGGTTATATATAAAGCACATTAGTGGCAAGACGCAATCAATACCTTCACTGTCCGATAACAACGGTGAAGTCATTGATGACAGTGCCGCTAAAACAGAGTTATTAAACACGGTTTTCCGAAACTCCTTCACCAAAGAATACGAAGTAAATATTCCTGAATTCCAATCAAGAACAACTGCCAAGATGAGAAACATAGAAGTAGATACCTTCGATGTAACGAAGCAGCTTAAATCACTTAATAAAGGCAAGGCCTCCAGTCGAGATTGTATACCAGTCAGGTTTCTCTCAGAGTATGCTGATAAAATAGCTCCATATTTAGCAATTATATTCAGCCACTTGGTCACAGAAAGATCTGTACCTAAAGACTGGAAAATTGAAAATTGCTCAAGTCACACCAATACCCAAAAAGGGAAGTAGGAGTAATCCGTTGAATTACAGGCCTATAACACTAATGTCGATTTGCAGTAGGGTTTTGGAACATTTACTGCATTCGAACATTATGATGTACCTCGAAGAAAACGATTTACTGACACATAATTGGCACGGTTTCAGAAAATATTGTTCTTGTGAAACACAACTGGCCCTTTATACTCATGAAGTAATAAGTGATATCGACAGGGGATGTCTAATGAATTCCATATTTTTAGATTTCCAGAAGGCTTTCGACACTGTTGCTCACAAGCGTCTTCTAACCAAACTGCATGCGTAGGGAGTATCACCTCAGTTGTGCGACTGGATTCGTGATTTCCTGTCAGAAAGGTCACAGTTCGCAGTAATAGACGAAAAGTCCTCGAGTAAAACAGAAGTAATATCTGTCGTTCACCAAGGAAATGATATAGACCCTCTATTGTTCCTGACCTATATTAACGACATAGGAGACAGTCTGCGTAGCCATCTTAGATTGTTTACAGATGATGCTGTCATTTACAATCTTGTAAAGTCATCAGATGATCAAAACGATTTGCAAAATGATTTTGATAAGATATCTGTATGGTGCGAAAAGTGGCAATTGACCCTGAATAAGGAAAAGTGTGAAGCTATTCACATGAGTACTAAAAGAAATCAGCTAAATTTCGATTATGCTATAAGTCACACAAAACTGAAGGTTGTAAATTCAACTAAATACTCAGGGATTACAATTAAAAATAACCTAAATTGGAACGATCACATAGATAATATTGTGGATAGAGCAAACCGAAGACTGCGATTCATTGGCGGAACACTTAGAAGGTGCAACAGGTCTACTAAAGAGACTGCTTTCACCACGCTTGTCCGCCCTATTCTGGAATATTGCTGTGTGGTGTGGGATCTGCATCGGGTGGGACTGACAGATGTCATCGAAAAAGTACAAAGAAGGGCAGCTCGTTTTGTATTGTCGTGAAATAGAGGAGATAGTGTCATAGACATGATACATGAATTAGAGTGGCAATCATAAAAACAAAGGAGTTTTTCGTTGCAACGGGATCTTCTCATGAAATTTCAATCACCATTTTCCTCCTCCAATTGCGGAAACATTCTGTTGGCACCCACCTACACAGGGAGAAATGTTCATCACGATAAAATAAGAGAAATGAGGGCTTGCAAAGAAAAATTTAAAAACTCGTATTTCCCACGTGCCTTTCGAGAGTGGAACAGTAGAGAGACAGCTTGAAGGTGGTCCACTGAACCCTCTGCCAGACACTTTATTGTGAATATCAGAGTAATCACGTAGATGTAGATGTAGATCGTTATACAATTCCGCACTTGCACGATTTTACCACCACAGCGGCAGGTTACAAGTTGTTCAGTGTTATTGATTTTTAGAAGTCATATCATCAGATTCTGGTAGCACCATAAGATTTGAAAAAGACTGCAGTTATCACACGTTTCAGCCTATTTGGATATGTGTAAATGCCATTTGGCCTTAAGAATGCCACACAGACCTGGAAAAGGTTTGTCGATAAGGTCCTACTTGGCCCAATATTCTGTTTTGCATATCTGGTCGATGTGTTGATATTTTATACTTTTGCTTCCGGGCACTAAAACACCTACAGACGATTTTTGGAAGACTTACTGAATATGGATTGCAGATGAACAAAGGAAATATGTCCTTCACAAAGAAGCAGTGAATATTTTAGGACATTGGATAACCCTGGAAGAAATTAAATCATTTCAGTCTAAAGTAGACTCATTACAGACAGTACTGCTTCTGGAAAGATAAAAAATTATGCTGGTTCCTGGGTATGGTCAATTTTAACAGATGTCATCTATCACAGGCATCTGAGGTACAGGTACTGCTTGCAGCAGTGCTTTTGGGCATCAATTTGTTGGGACAGCGAGCTATTGTATGGACTCTGGAAACGTTAGCTGCATTTGAAAAAGTGAAATAATCATTGTGAGAAGCAGTACTTCTAGCTCATCCCACAGCTTTGGCACCACTAGTAATGGTCGTCGACACCAATCAGACTGCTACAGGGACGGTGCTACAGCAGAAGTTAAACAGATTATGGCAGCTGTTAGATTTTCTTCTCTCGGAAGTTGTCTGAGGCCCAGACGAGATGGCGTGTCTTCGACTGGGAACTTATTGTAGTCTATGTAGCAATCACGCATTTCTGAACACAAATTGAAGTGCGACACTTTACTGCTATCATAGATCATAAGCCTGTTTCCTTGCAGTTCAATAGCCCAAGCAATTCCTTCTCTCCTCGACAGTTTCGCCACCTAGAGTTTGTGGCACAATTGACAACAACCGATATCCATCACCTGAGAGGAACAGACAACATTGTCATGGACTATTTCTCTAGAATCAATACATTCTCAGCAAATGTGGATCTAAAACTGCTCTCTGTGGCACAGGAAATAGTTGGAGGAATGCAGAATTTCCATTCAATACAAATTATGGGGATGCCCCTAGAACAACTACCGTTGGGCTATTTCCTCATTTGGTGTGATGTGTCTCAGAGCCGATCCTGCATCTTCATGCCTCCAAGTTGTAGAGCGTAAGTGTTTGATGCAATTCATTGACTTGCACATGCAGGGGGCAATGCAATCATTTTCATAGTGATGGGCAGATATGTGTGGCTGGGTATACAACGAAATAGCCATCTAAATAGGATGTCGTGCTTGTAAGCCACTTGGTTCAGTTTTGGAGCAAACAGGTCGTTTTCGTATGAGCACATAGAACTCATAGGTCCACTACCACTGGTGCAAGGACTTAGCTATGTTTCATGGCTATCGACAGGTCTACCCGATGGGTCAAGGTTGCTCCTATTCTGGACATCAAGGCAAGAACATTCTTCACTGCATGGCTGTTCAAAGTTTGGGTACCCGGCAGATGAGATGACAGACCAGGGCCATCATTTTGAATCAGCCCTTTTCAACGAGCTGGCCGCACTATGCAGATTTGTTTATCATCATTCCAGTTACTGTGCAGCCATCAGTGGCATGGTGGAACGCTGGCATAGGACACATAAGTCAACATTAATCTGCCACAAGTCTTCCTGGTTGACCCTTTACCACTGGAGTTACTGGGATTACACACAGCATTCAAATCTGACTATGGTGCATCAAAAGCATTCAAATGTGACCATGGTGCACCAAGTGTGGAAATGGTGTGTGGTGAAACCGCAAGACTGTCTTTGGAAGTTTTTCTCCATGCAACATGGATACCATACATAGGACCCTGGCTCCTTGGTGTTACAGATGAGAAACTGCATTCTGAGCTTTTTGGCCTTTGATGCCGTCCCCCCATGGGCAACCGCCAATATTTGTGCATAAAGACCTGGTTCACTGCGTCCATTTCATACTCTACTTGGTTTGCGTAAGAGGGCCCTATTCAGTTTTAGAAAGATATGCGCACACAAGGATACTCTAGATAAATACCAAACCAAACAATATGTTTACTGAAAGGGATAAATGGTATCTCTGTCGCTGTCAGAAGAGACAGTACACCTAAAACCACTTTGACAGCCAACAACTACCACCAGACCGTGTCTCGATATATCAACCTCTACTACATCAGTAAGATGTTAACATGTAGGTCTGATCTTTTATATTTAACTTCTCTAACCCTCTCGTTATGTGGTGCTCAGATAGGCACAGGATGTCTGTCTTTTCAGAGCTATCTAAATTTTCCAAATAGATAAGAAGTTAACTTACATTGTTACTAAATCATTTAATATTCTGTTGAAATAAGTTAACATTACCTTGCAGAGCATTCTGAATCAATTTGTGACCTCTTGTATTGTTTTACTTCCTTTACAGCAATGTGCCAGATTCCTGACCCCTTGAAGAAAGTTACGCCTATAATAGGATGGAATATTTGCAAATTGCTACGAAAAAAAAGATGAAACGTGGAATTCATTACTATACCTTTAGTGAGTGCAGTGAAGATAGGTTAACTTCCAGTGTTAACAGACGACGACATTGTCAACCTTTCTTTTCGAGAAACCTCGACAGTGACATAATGTGAGGTGAGGTGACATGTCGTTATGTAATATGACACGAAGGTCCATTGATGGCCACTTTGAATGCTCCCATTTGTAACTCATAGTGGAATGTTTTGGCGTGACGTGATGGTAAGTGTGAAATGTCCCTTACTCACCCACTACCCGCTGGAATCGGTCAACTTATTTAGAAAATTTGACTTAAAACACACTGAGTTAGTATCCTATGCCTTCAATTCGCTTTGCTCCTTGTTTTCTTCTATTATGTCGTTCACTTTTTCCCTGATAACGGATCAATGCCAATCACACTGGCCGTCGCGTCACTTCAGAACGTTTCACAATGTATTTCAAATGGCGACATACACGCAGGTAGAGACTCGTCGAAGTTGAATAAGGTCGTGACAAAGTCTGTCTACTCACCGTCACGTCAAAGCTTCTCGGGAATAACGTTTTGATGGTGTCGTCGTTTGTTAAGATCAAAAGTTGATCGATTTCTGCCGCGCTCGTTCGTGGAATAGTAATGGATCTCATGCTTTTGTTTCTTTTTAATATTCATTTTATTATGGTGCTTATTTTCGCAGCAAATTGCAAATGTTCCATGACACCTTGGACAGTTTTTCGAATGAATTTTTGTTCCAAAAGCGTGATTACATATCTGAATGCGAGAAATAATTATGGTTTATAATAGGAGAACAGAGCTGACATCTACACTATGTGTAAATAAGAACATAAGTTGACGACGCAATATTCACTAAATAACGTTTTAAGTGAAAAGTCAGCTGTAATGAAGGAGGAAAATACAGTTGTTACTGATTATTAATTGAGTAAGAATAAAAAGCATAATGGATAAGGTAAGCAGGCTTCATTTATTTTCTTATAAACGTCATTTGATGTGTTTGTATGTATTTATATACATACAAACATTCGTTAGCATATAAATGTTGATAATTTGAAATGTTTCACTTCTCAACACTTTGCCATACAAAATTGATCAAGAACACATGTTGTGGTGTCTGCTTTAATAATAAACTTTATCGTCGTTAGTTTTTCAATTTCGATGCTACACTCCGACTTTTTGTTTCATAGATGTTAACTCATAATCTAATCTCACTTTCACCCTTTGGTACTGGCGTAAGCGAATGGACGTGCCATGAAGGTGACTGACGTGACGGTGAGATGATGTAACATCAGTGTGAAACGGCCTTAATAGTCAAAACATGTATATTGCGCACAAATTTTATCCTGCATGTCGATTAACTGGATGAACGCATTTCAGTTCCTCGGTTTATACGGGAATGGTTTTCTGAACTTCCTCATCGTTAGTTCTGTCGGTAATTTTTTAGGGGTTGGATGAGATTTTCACGTGCAAGTTTTCAATGCACGTGGGAACGTGTATTTCTCTCATGAAATGTGGTTTCGTTCAACTTGGTGATCTTTGACGTAGTGTTGACATGTTGTTAGTAACCATGTGGGTTGTGTGAGCGTGTGTTTAGTAGGTTAATCGTGTGCTTTGAATTGTGTAACTTCAGATTTCATTGATAAACTGCGCTTACAGGTGGAGTCGTATTTTACGTGATGCAGCACGACGACGTAAGTGTTTAAGAATGCGTACTGTCATCTGTTTAATAATAAATATTTATTACTTCAGTTGGGTTCAATTAAGGTTTGGTTGTCGGTTTTTCACTGTTCCAGGTTGTGTGGAGTGTTATAAATAAATCTTTCTGCTCATTCAAAGTTAAGTAAGTACATTACCGTACGCACTCAGACCTTACTGTTATGTTCATATAATTTTTTAGTCCAAACGAATAGACTATTTTAAAGTGAAAGATGTAAACATGAAGTTCGTAGAGCCAGTTTCATATCATATGATACAGGTCATTTATGAGTCTGTCACATGTTTTCACTATTTCAAAGTTGCTAATAAAATTATAGATGAAGGTACATTTGTAGCTTAAATATTTATTTTTTCTGTTTATTTGTATAAATGAGGACATTTGTGAAAATTTCATAACGGAAAGGAAAATAAAAATTTGTAAATAAGAGAGTTAGTAATATGAAATTATTTTTAGTCGTAACATTGTTCACAATACTGGCCTGTAAGAAATGATTAACAGACAGACTTTTGAGCTTTATTTTCGTTTATAATTTGGGGAACTGAAGGATGTAAGAAACTTTTACAAACTTAAGAATTTGTTTGAAAATACCAATAGTTATAGGATGTTAACCATCTTGAGAAATAATAACGTGGAAACTCGACAAACTGCCAGCAATGATGCTAAAGTCGTAGGTTCTTAAAATATCGAAATATTTCTTAATAAGAATTAAAGTATCGGAATTTTTTGATTCTTTGTAAATTTTTCTCCGAACCATTCTAAATATTTCAAAAATTGCGTGGTAAATTATTTGGTCATTGTACTTGCAGAAGCTACAGTTAGCATGGCCAATATTTAGCATTATGGAAGCGTTCTATTCCCCTGCCTGCTTTGACCCAAGATGTCATCAATATTGTGGAAACGGATACTTACAGCATGTACGAAATGACTATGATTTAACTACATACATATGTCAAAAAACACGAACAAATATAAAAATGACAACATCTCACTCCATAAATAAAATGAAACTAACAGGACAACAGTGGAAAATTGGGGGTTTAGGACGGGGACAAGCTATATTGACAGCAATGAAAAACACTGCATTATAACCCAACAAATAATTTAAAAAAATGTAATTACAGCAATCTGCTACCCCAACACAACCACAAGAATTGAACATTTCCATTCACGTGTATAGATCTACCGCAGCTACTGATGCCAAAAAATCAATCACGCAACACCACAACTGTGAAAAGTGTAACGAAAACCCAAACAACTCAAAAACCGAAATACCCCACATTCACTACATCAGTTAAAATACAACTGACCTACCATAACCATTCAACACACAAAACATCACAATTACTATAGAATAAAACAAAACAAAAATTACTTACCAATAAAAGCTTTCAGCAATGCCACCCACGTCAACCGCCACTTGCACGTGCTACGCCACACACACACACACACACACACACACACACACACACACACATACACACACCACCAAATGTACATGTTTATGGTTCGAGCTGCTGGAATTCTCGTCAACCACATGTTGTTGTCACATATGTGATACCTAACATTCAGCAATAAGACCAAACATGTGCAGAAACTGTATGACAGACATCATATCGTCAACCATCTCAGAGTGTAATGATACACTTGTGAACTTCACTGTCATATCCATACCCGACAGAAAAAAAATTAAAGAATTAAATGGCTACCCGCACAACAAACTAATCAGATCTGGTTTTAAATGAAATTAATAACCCACTGAAAACACTTCCACAAGCCACATTACCGCACCAACTACCTAATTGCAAAACCATATCAGCATGATAACCAAAACTCAATTGAACCCAGTATCACACGTTAAACTCGGCACATCCATCAATCACCAGAAGGCACCATCAAATACAACACATCTGCAAACATAACCAACTCGAAAGCGCTGCGCCACAGTGACGTTGCGCGCACCACCACTGATATGTCATAGGTCAAAGCAGACCAGTGGAATCGGGTGCTTCTGTTCACTCCAATCTTTTTCTGTACAAAATGTGAGAAAGGCTTGAGTTGGCTTAACTGCACTCGAGGTCAAAAACAATTGAGTAAATCTAAACAATACACTGCTAAAAAGAGTTCATGTGTCTTTTATCATCTGCTTCTCATTGAACTTGGGTAGCCAGGTGGAATTTACATGTGAATAAGAATGATCCAACAAGAGCAGCACTTGAGAAATGGAAACTACACTGATTAGCAGATGATGACTATTTGGAAGCATTTATCGGACTATGAGGTGCATAAGTGGACTGCTACACGTTGTAGCTTGTGAGACACTAGTTGTTTTTTCCCCACCCGTCGCTGATTATCTCTCTCACACACACACACAAACGTGAAAAGAAGTTGCTCAGAATGAAGCCTTCTAAGGTGTACTGCTTTTCATGCTCAGTAACAGGCTGCACTGCATGGAGAATAGTTGCTATATATGTGCCACTCCAAGATGCAACCCATCAGTGACTTGACTGAATTTCTACTAGTTTGCTTCAAAGAGGAACACTATTGTCTCTTCTGTAAACAGAATTCCCCTAATGTACGTTTATTGCGAATTAAGCGTTTTATGGTTTGTAGTAATTTTGTTGTGGTCTGTGCAAATCCAGTAGCATCTTTTATAGCATCAACAGCTTTGTTCTCGAAGTTAAATTTTGTTGCAAGATGTTTACAGAGACTTCCTCCCCCATCACAGCATTTTTACCATGTCCAGTTGCTGAAAATATCTGTTTCCTTGGCTTATTTTCTGAACGGTATTTTCCTAGATCATGAAACCAGTTTTTAAAATGTGATGCTGCACCATCTATGCTACTTCTTCAGTCTTGTTGACAGTGTAGTTTGCATGTATTCTGTCATGGGGTCAAGAGGAATATTCGGTATGAGTCGTCAGCTTTAACCGCTGCCACGATGTTAATGGCTGCTGTGACGTCATCTTTTGGTGTTTATATTCACAGATTTGTTGTTTGTTGGTGAATCCAACAAATGTGGAAGTTAAAAATTCTGGTTGTGCGACAGACTGTTGTGTAGCTTAGTCCAAGGTTTATGTTAGGTTGGAAGGTGGCAATTTGATTGTGAGTTATCTGTAGAACATTTGGGTTGGTGGTTGTTTATGGTATTTGTTGCACTTTTCTTACACTGCTGGTCAAAGCTGAGGACTTGTAATGAATATTACACTTTATACATGTCAGTCAGGTAAGAGGTTATCACTAATAGAAACACAGTGTGAGGTTCGAAGGAAAAGAGCAACTCGTGAACATTTACACTTCTGATGATTGCAAGTGGTAACTTCGAACTTCATTTTGCTAAGCAACAGAATACTTCTCAGCGAACTCAAAAAGAAGCCTGTGGCTGATTTTACTTCTGCTATGGCTTGTCTCAGAATGCTGTGGATATGAAGGGAAACTAATCCTGTCATGACTCAATGGTTAACTTCTGTTTAACTCAAATTCGTGGTTCCATTGTCTGCATTGCCAACTCTCCTCTTTCTGACAGTGCATAGGTTGTGTTGTCGTCAGTATCCTGAAGGTGTAATGCTCCAGTGGTGATCTCTTCAGCATCAAGACACATTGCACACTCGTGCAACCAACATTTTTCTTGTGACTTTAGATGTATACACAAAAGCATCAGGTATGGCTCTATGTACTTCTTCCCTGTGATATGACTTTTGAAGAAACAAGGTATGTTTCAAATAGTGCAGCACATGTGTATGCATATTTCCTTGGCTGAAGTGTAGATCAGGGCCGGGGATAGTCACGACTGTGCTTAACTACTGCTCATAGGTTGACAGTGTGTCAGTTTTGCGTAGCCACTAAGGTAAGACTGACATAACAAGTGAGAGGTGAGAACAGAGGCAATTTATTTCTAGAGTGGAAACTGAAACCATTGTCTTGTTTGCTGTTTTGTGTATTCAAGAGCTTTTAGAGGAGTACTTTGTGATTATGGCAGTGAGCGCTATGAAGTGAAGTGGATTGATTTCAGTGATTTAGTTCTGCACGGTGACATTGCCTGTTGGTCCATGTCTCATGGATTAGTTTCAGAGACATGAAAATGTATCAGATGTGGTGGTGAAATGACTTTTAAAGAATCAAAGGTTTGTGTGTATGGAATCATGTGGAACTGCAGCATATGCTGCTACTGTGAGTAATAGGATCAATATTTGTTAATGATAGAATCGCAGGTTCAATATATTAACAAACAATGAGCCACCTACCTTCTCCCATGATTTAATTAAAAAACACTGATCCATGTATGTTTTCCCTCGATTTAATTTAAAAACATTTATTCACGTACTGTGCTCTTGCAGATCAGTTGTGTGGCAACACAGGAGCAGAGAAATATTTGACTGCTTCTTCGAACATATCATGGGTTGCGACACTGTCCTTGGTTTGCAGGTACTAGCACAGTTCAAAAAGCTATGATTCAAACAAGGAACAATAAATTTCTGATCACTATTTACAGCAGTGTTTCATCCTTACGTGTTACTCCAAAACATGTCGTCTGCTTGCTCTCTCGTTGGCTGTGTAACACAAACAGCTGACACCTACATTTGTTCCCATCATACATTATGGCAAGTGCCGACAATGTTCCTTCACAAAACACACAAATATGCCACTAGCCTTATTCCAGACATAATGTTTCAGAGCAACATGAAATGTATCATCCTGAAATGGATTTTCATAGCAGGAATGTCTGGGTGTGTCTAAATAACTTTTTCCTTCTGCTATTTCACCTACTTTTGAAGTTAAGTGTTGTGAGGAAATGGGTATTTATTTCTGTAACTGCTGCTTGAATAGCTGTCTAATACCAGTATCAGTAATTGTACAAGGGTAAGTCAATTATTATCCGTAATTTGGTTATATTTTTGTTTATTTTGGCAGTACTGTCATTTTATATTGATGACACATGCTTTGTTTATTTGTTGTTTTATCTTTGCAATTTTCAAGCTGCTAAGCTAGTTTTGTGCTCTGCCATGCTGTTAATCATGGCTGCTCTGCTATCTATTTGCACCAAAGAAGAGCAGTGTTCAATGATACGTTTTTTGTGGTTGGAAGGTGTATCAGGGGCCGAAATTCATCAAAGACTTTCGGTACAGTACGGCAACAGTGTTTTGCCGCAACGGAGTGTCTACAAATGGATTGAAAAATTCCGAAATGGTCGCACAAGTGTTACGCACAATGAAGGAGCCGGACGACCGTTTACCGCCACAAATGAAGAAACTATTGAGCGTTCACATTAAAAGATTGTCTTGGACAGACGATTAACTATTGATGAAGTGGCACATCGTCTGCAAATTAGTCACTTTTCTACCTGTGAAATCATCCACAAAAGATAGGGATTTCATAAAGTTTGTGTGCAAGATGGGTCCCAAAACAACTCACACAGTTGCATAAACAAACATTCTTGGGCATCTGCAAAAAGAATTTGGATCACTATGGTAATGATGGGAGCAACTTCTTGGACAGGATCATTACTGATGACAAAACATGGATCCATCATTATGAGCCGGAGAGTAAACGGCAGACTATGGGATGGAAACATCCAAATTCGTCGTGCAAGAAAAAGTTCAAGACCCAACCGTCTGCAGGAAAACGGATGCTTACCGTATTTTGGGACGCACAAAGTCCAGTACTGGAACATTATGGGGAAAGGCTCACAACAATAAACAGTGGATGTTATAGTGAGATGTTTGCTGCCAGGCTAAAGCCTGCAATTCGAAGCAAACACCGAAGATTGCTGTCAAAAGGTGTTGTGTTGTTGCACGACAGTACCCTTCCGCATACTGCTGCCCACACTGCTGAAACACTCCAGAAACTCAAATTTGAAGTACTGGATCATCCTCCATATAGTCCTGATCTTGCCCCTTCTGTACTTTGACAACTGGCAGCTGGTGAAATTGGAAACACACAGTAAACAACCCCCATTGTCCTGTGAAGTTGGCCAGGCAACCATGCATACCACTAAGCCAACATATGACAACACCTGCAGTGATTTGAGTGCAGTGACATCATACCACTCCCCGTCTTTAGCCTTATTGAGCTTAGTATATACAGGTCAAATACCCTGCTTGCAATGTTTTTCAGGCTCTTGGCATCACTCCTCTTCTGCATCAGTTTCTACTCAATGCGCAAGTTGGCAGTTCTGCCCAGATTCTCAAGTGGTCCATATTAGACAAGATTACCCATATGCAGACACCACGTCTGGAGTATGCCAAAAAACAGGTCATTTGGCATTACACTGTGGCAGACCCAAATAAGGTGAATGTTGAAGGCTGCATGTGGCAAGTTTTGCATTGAGGAATAGGGCCAGGCAATGGAAAATTTTGTATGAGAAATTATGCACTTGAGAGGAGTAAGGAGTTTCTGAGACCCTGTAAGATGGTGCAGGCATTGTAAGTAAAAGTTACGTATAAACAGAAAATTCTTCACACATTACACATTGGCATGGAAAAACTATATTCAGTGTTCTAGAAAGTGAAGCTTTACATGAAAATGAATAACAAGAATTTCTATACTGTAGCAAAGAAATAGGAAAATCTTATGACATCCTAGAGATATGACACAGCTTAAGATATTTAATTTGCCTTTTGAAAGGAAAGGATACTACTAGCAAAATGTATCTGCAGTCCACACTTTTTATATCTGCATCAGTTATCTATCCTACTTCTTCATCCGTGATGTTACACATAGTTTCCATTCTGTTATAAATGATTTACAATTTGTTGCAGTACCAAGACTCAGAGATTCTGCAGAAATGAGTATAATGTCTCAGGGTTGTGCAGTAGATCAGCCTGTCCTCTTGCCAACAGTCAGTATGCAACTGTCAGAGAAGAAAAAGGAATTGTCTATTTGTACATGAAAACAGCTGAAAGGTTTGTATTCTTTTTTAAAAATGGACTGTTAATGTGTTTATTCATGTATTGGAGCATGTATTGTTTTCTTATAGGTCAGCATTTCCAAAAAAGACATGGGAGAAAGTGAAACTTTCAAGAAATTATGAGAAAGCAATCCATCAGATAAAAGAGAACTTGTTATACTGGCCAGGGTTCATTAGGACGAAATGTAAGCAGAGATTCACCAAAATAACACAGTATCTCATTCGTATGAGGAAACTGACTTTACGGAGACAGTAAGTATTTTTAGCCATAAAATTTTTCATTGTCATTGTTAATCCTATGAAATACAAGAAGATACACTGATGAGCCAAAACATTTTGACCACCTGCTTAGCAGGGTGTTGGAACTCAATAAGGTAGCATATCTGCATGGCATAGATTTGGTCAGGTTGGTGTCTGGAGTTATGTAGCATCAGATATGTACATTTACGGGCCATGCAATTACATTAAACTCTTGATTATCCTCAGGTGAATTATCTGATTTGCAGATTATTTGTGGCCCGTTTCTCCCACTTCTTTTCCCCCGCTGAAAATTTTTCTTTAACTTGTGAATGGTTTTGGTTGAGCAGTAGTAATCTTGTGTTACAATACTAGTGCAGTAAACAATGTGCTGCACGAACATTTCAAGTGCTGGACTGTATTTTGTTTCAAAGTAGTGTAAGATGATGTTAAATTGGCTTGTGGTGTACCAAATTTTCGCATATACTGTGCTGATTAAAGTATAAGGGGCGTTCAAAAAGAAACAAGCCAGAGGCATAATTACAGATATATTGACCCTGGCTGTTGAGACACTTGTCCCACAGTGCCGCAAGGCGGTGAATAGCTTTCTCATAAAATTCCCAGGGCTACCATGTTAACCATTTGTGCATGTACCGCTGGATGTCGTCATCCAAGGTGAATTGTTTGCCCCTCAGAGCAAGAAATGGTGTAATCACAGGGAGAGAGAGGTCTGGACTGTATGGAGAGTGATCAAGAACCTCCCATTTGAAATTTTTGCAGGAGTGCCGTGACTGTGTTGGCCGTATGAGGCTTTGCATTGTCATGGAACAGAATGACCCCACGGGTGAGATTGCCTGGTAATTTTGATTTGATTGCTTGGTGAAGGGTGGTCAAGGTTTGCGAGTAACGCTGGGCATTCACTGTTGACCCGTGCTGCAGGAAGTGAATCAGTGGGGTCCATCTTGGTTAAAGAACAACATCAGTGTAACCTTTACTGCACTCGTGTGGATGGCCTTACCATTTTTTTTTTTTTTTTTTTTGGTGATGTGACCCTGGGTGCTTCCACTGGAGACTTTGTTGTTTTGATTCTGGTTCGAAGTGATGACACCATGTCTTGGCTCAAGCCACCACTCGTGCCAGGAACGCATTCCCTTCCCGAGCATAGCGTGGGTCATTCGACGTGCCTCCTGGTGTGGTTGAAGACTGTGGAGCATCCATTGGGCGCACACTTTGCACATGTGCAGTCCTTCCTTCATGATGGTGTGAACACTTCTGATGCTCAATCTGACCACGGTGGCTATGGCTTTCACCGTCACTTGGCGGTCCTGGGTAATGAGTGCATCCACCAGCTGGATGATGTCATCAGTAATGCAGTGTGGTGCTCCGGACCATGCATCATCAGCTAATGACACCTGTCCTTCCCTGAAGTGCTTGTGCCATGCCTTGACCCTTGCAAGGGACATTCAGTGTATGCTGTACACTTGTGACATCCGTTGATGAATGTCCGTTCCTCCTCGTCCTTCCGCTGTCAGAAAACGAACACCACCACTTTGCTCTTCTGTTGATACCTCCATGTCACTGTTTGCATTGCAACTAGTGTTGGATGATTGATGCATGCTGCTGCTAGCTCTGTATGGTCACGTGACATGCACGTGTGCCTTCTAGCGACGGGCTGTGGACTTCCATGCTCTGGTCGGAACCACACCTCGTTACACATGCTATGGTACTACCATCTTGTCACCGGTCTGCGTATTCCAGACTCCGGCTCGTTTCTTTTTCAATGCCCCTTATAGATTATTGTGGATAATCTAGAGTTTACTGTACCCTAAATTGTGGGCCAGTGTTTGGTGGACTATCAGATTCAAATTAGAGATGGGCAAACTCGTTCATCCTTGGGAACTAGTTCACTGCTGATCGTTCGTTTTTGGGATCCATTCATTTTTACTCGTTCACCGTTCATTTGTGCTTGGTATATGGATCTTATGAAAAACTGAAAACTAGTAGTGTAGGTGACTGAAGGATGAAGGGCACCAAGAGGTGGCACGTGCCTACCCCCTGGAGTTTATTCATTACAGAATTCTTATACACTTTTAGAAGTAATTTCTGTGATTCTGCAGAACCTCTCGTGTAGCCAACCGTAGCCTTGTGTGGCTGATTGCAGGGAAGTAATATAGGGTGGCGCACCGAAAACCGGCCCCGAGTACAGACTGTTTGCCAATTACGGACAATGTGTTTCCCGTTACGAGCAGATACAACAAACAGACAAACATGTAATAATTAAACAGTGAAGAAATAACTAGCTAATGCAAGCAACAATTGCGAAACAATCGATGACGATGTGTAGAGAGCTGGAGAAGAGAACATGAAAGACTCACGCGACGCGCATGGGCTATAGCTCATGTAGTCTTGTAAACCTGTTGATGGCTGTTTCCCAACATAATAGACCACAAGTGTCTTGTATAAAATTCTTTGTTTCGACTTCCACTACATAGCTATGCTACGCTGTAAACAATAATCGTTTATATCCTATATATACTTCACGTTGTCTCTGAGTTCGTAGGGGAAGTAGAGACTTAATGGAAGCATAAAATAAAATGTGGTTTTCTCATACTTGCATCACACGCTTAGTAAAAATTAGGTTTTTACGTTGCATTATTAAAGTTAATGCAGCAATAATAATAATAATTCCCGTGGAGGCCTGGGAAAAGAATAGGCCTCCGGTATGTTCTGCCAGTCGTAAAAGGCGACGAAAAGAACAAACCACTAATAGGGCTAACCCCCCTTTTAGTGCGATTAGTTGGTTCAGGACAGAATTAAAGAAGCCCCGGACAAGCGCCGTCATGGTCGGGGACGACGCTTGAACCCTATGCCCGCCCACAATGGTAACGACACTGCTAGCCAGCTGGAAAATGATTTAAATCCAAATAGAGGCGTTTTGCAGGATATGCTTCCTGCAACCATCCTAGAAGGAAAACAAAGACAGAGGATGAGATGGTCAGATTAAGTTAATCGACACCTCATGTTCTGTTATTACCAATCAACAAACCTAGGAACCAACACAACTGGATACAGATCACAAGTATACACAACATTTATTACCAGATACCCAGAATTAAAATTTTTAACAGAACAACGACTAGCTGATCAGATCCGTGTAATAATCAAAAATAACAGGATACCCCAGTCAGAATTAGAAAACATCAAACAACAAGTACAACAAATACGGGAACAAAATAATGTGCAATCAGAAGAAGAAGAAAATACAGTAATGGACTCAAACATCCCAGAGCAGACAAACAAAGAACAACACGCATCAATTAAGCAATCAGAGGAAAACGAAATCTTAAGACAGCCACCAGAACAAGCACAAATAGAACACGAAGTGACACACATGTTAGATATAGAAAAAAAATTTCAGCAAAGATATATAGAATACAAAGACACAAATACAGACATTAGACCATTCTTGCATAGACCACCAAATAACCCACAAGTCGAAACAACAATAAAAACTATCAACACAATCATACACAACAAAATAAATGAAAACACAACTATGGAAGAGTTACAACTACTGGTTTATATAGGAGCACTCACTACACTAAATATACACTCTAGGCAGAGATCAGAACCAACCAATACACAGAAGAAACCCACAAAACCAGCATGGCAACACAGGCTACAGATCAGAATAGAAAAACTGAGAAAAGACATCAGACAGTTGACACAATTTATAAGAAATGAAATGTCAGAAAAAAAAACGAAAAAGGTTAGGTAAAATCTTACAATAAGAGGAGATAGAGCAATTAGATGAAAAGAAGCAGAAATTACAAGCATTGGCCAAACGACTTAGAAGATACAAAAAAGTGAAAATAGAAGGAAACAAAACCAAACATTCAACACAAACCAAAAGAAATTTTACCAGACAATAGATAACACACACATTAAAATAGACAATCCACCAAACATAACAGACATGGAACACTCCTGGAGCAACATATGGTCAAACCCGGTACAACATAACAGGCATGCACAATGGATACAAGCAGAAACAGATACATACAAGATGATACCACAAATGCCTGAAGTGATAATTTTGCAACATGAAGTCACCCAAGCAATTAATTCTACTCACAGTTGGAAAGCCCCTGGAAAAAGATACAATAGCAAATTTCTGGCTAAAGAAGTTCACCTCAACACATTCACGTCTAACTAAATTATTTAACAGTTACATTGCAGACCCATACACATTCCCTGATACACTTACACATGGAATAACTTGTCTGAAACCTAAAGATCAAGCAGACACAGCAAACCCAGCTAAATATCGCCCCATAACATGCCTACCAACAATATACAAAATATTAACTTAAGTCATTGCACAGAAATTAATGGTACATACAACACAGAACAAAATTATAAATGAAGAACAAAAAGGCTGTTGCAAAGGAGCACGAGGATGTAAAGAGCAACTGATAGTAGATGCAGAGGTGACATATCAAGCTAAAACTAAACAAAGGTTGCTACACTACGCATACATTGATTACCAAAAAGCTTTTGATAGTGTACTCCACTCATGGTTACTACAGATATTGGAAATATACAAAGTATGGATCTGTCAAAGGCTTTTGACACTGTTGACCACAAAATATTACCGGAAAAATTAGAACACTACGGTATCAGAGGAATTGCAAACAACTGGATTGCTACATTCCTAACCAATCGGATGCAGAGAGTCAGCATGAAATATACTAATAGACAAAGTAACTCAAGAACCGAAATACTATCAAGTAATAAAACTGTAAAGCAAGGTGTTCCACAGGGCTCAGTATTGGGACCCCTACTTTTCCTCTTGTATATTAATGACTTGAGCCTGAATGTTGATGCACACAAAACAATAATATTTGCTGATGACACAACTGTACTCCTCAAAGGGGAGAATACAGAGGCTGTTCAAAAAGCTGTGAACTTGGCTACTGATCAACTCGGCAACTGGGCAAAAATCAACAGATTAACTATCAACACCAAAAAGACAGCTTCCATGAACTTCCACACAACACAAAATGCGAATTCCTCTCAGCCATCTGTCACTATAAATAACCAGTCAATAGATACCGACACTGTTTTCAAATTCCTAGGTCTGTGGGTTCAAGATAACCTGAAATGGAATACACATACAGGAAAGGTAAATGCCAGGATTTGTACTGGCTGTTATGCATTGAGTGTACTGAAAACATGTGCTAGCCTGAAAACATTAACCAGTGCATACTAAGCTTATATACAAGCCCACCTAAAATATGGTGTAATATTCTGGGGAAATGCTCCAACTGCTCTGAGCACATTCAGAATCCAGAAGAGAGCAATGACGATTATTACTGGGAGCAAACCCAGAGACTCCTGCAAATGCGTCTTCAGAAAGTTGGAAATCCTTACACTGCCTTGCCTCTACATTCTTGAGACTCTAAAATTCTTCAGGAAACACATAGTGCCAACTGACCCCAGAGTTGTAAAAAATAGTGAAATACATGAACACAACACCAGGAAAAACGCAAACCTGCATGTTATACGTACAAACACTCAACTGTGTAAAAAGGGAGTTTTCCACATGGGCCTCCAACTGTTCAACAATCTTCCCACTAGTATTAAGTCCATCGAAGACAACATAAAATTTAGCAAAGCCGTGAAGTCATATTTGTTGTGTCACTGTTTTTACTCTGTAAATGAATACTTAGAACAATAATCTTGCTGTTTGTATTAAATTGAAAACATTGTGCTATATAATGGATTAGGATACTTTAGGCTTACGTTAATACATGTTAACAATGTTAAATGATTATTTTCCGACATCTGCAACACACTGTGTACCATCAG
This sequence comes from Schistocerca serialis cubense, assembly GCF_023864345.2. Taxonomy (NCBI): domain Eukaryota; kingdom Metazoa; phylum Arthropoda; class Insecta; order Orthoptera; family Acrididae; genus Schistocerca; species Schistocerca serialis. Next base: position 388,908,894 of record NC_064641.1, on the reverse strand, counting down.
ATCACATGGAATAAATAAATGTAGATCCTAAATTGATACAGTTCCTAAACATAGTAATAAAAAATTGGAAAACCACACTTAATATCCAAACAAATACAAATTTTATCTCATCACAGCCAATACAGATTAAGCGTGGAATATACCAACGAGACTCATTAAGTCCTTTCTGGTTCTGCCTTGCTCTGAACCCACTATCCAACATGCTAAATAATACAAATTGTGGATGCAATATTACTGGAACATACCCACACAAAATCACACATCTGCTATACATGGATGATCTAAAACTACTGGCAGCAACAAATCAACAACTCAAAACAATTACTAAAGATAACAGAAGTATTCAGCAATGATATAAATATGGCTTTTGGACCAGACAAATGCAAGAAAAATAGCATAGTCAAGGGAACACACACTAAACAAGAAGATTACATATTGAATAACCACAGCGACTGCATAGAAGCGATGGAAAAAACTGATGCCTATAAATATCTAGGATACAGACAAAAAATAGGAATAGATAATACAAATATTAAAGAAGAACTAAAAGAAAAATATAGACAAAGACTAACAAAAATACTGAAAACAGAATTGACAGCAAAAGCTATAAATACTTATGCTATACCAATATTGACCTACTCATTTGGAGTAGTGAAATGGAGTAACACAGACCTAGAAGTGCTCAACACACTTACACTATCACAATGCCACAAATATAGAATACATCACATACATTCAGCAACAGAAAGATTCGCATTAAGCAGAAAGGAGGGAGGAAGGGGATTTATCGACATAAAAAACCTACATTATGGACAGGTAGACAATTTAAGAAAATTCTTTCTAGAATGAGCAGAAACTAGCAAAATACACAAAGCAATCACTCATATAAATACATCGGCTACACCGCTGCAATTTCATAACCACTTCTACAACCCTTTAGATCACGTAACATCAACAGATACGAAGAAAGTAAATTGGAAAAAGAAAACACTACATGGCAAGCACCCGTATCATTCCCCCCAGAGGGTCCCCAACTCTTTTGTGGATACGTGCGTAGCGAGCATGGGACCCCGAGCTAATGTGGCCTTCCTTCCTTTCTGGGCTGCATACCTTCCCTTTCCGCATCCTTCCCCAACCCCCCTCTTCGCCCCCCTCCCCTCACCTCTGCCTCTTTCTTTCCCTTTCTCCCCCTCTGGGAGTATGTTTTGTGCCTACGTCCGGAGACGGACGCTCAAAACTGTCACAAATTCTTTGCTTTCTCCGCTTGCAAGTCTTCGTCCTTCCTTTGTCCTTCTCTTTTCCTTACTCCTTCTCTTTGCCCTTTTCTCCGCTGCGGCGTTTGAGACATCTCTGCTCTCCTTCCCCTTTCTCTTTTTTCCTCCCTGTGCGTGTCTGAAGGCCGACCCACGCATTTCCATGCGTAGCCGGTGACGAGGTAATGCATAATTCCCCGCCCCGGGTAGACAGGTAGGACACGTACGTACCCCCTGGTAACGGCCAGGCCCAGGGAGGGGTGATTACCCGAGCTGATACCTTCCGAAAGTGCCGATTGGTCCCTCCGTCCGTTTCTCGGGAGGTGTGACCTGAGGTGTGAACAATCACCTAAGCCGGGAGTGCCCTCAGAGAGGGCCCCCACAAGGAAGGAGCGCGCCATCGGAGACGCCGGTAACCATGGGGGATACTTTCGCAATGGTTTCCTCATCTTCTACTATGTCAGCTCACAAGCGTAAGTTCAATGAGTCTCAGCCACAGACAGTCCTTCCATCGTTGCCACAGTTCCTTGTTGTTTCTCGGTCTGACAAAGGTCACGACTTCTCCATGGTCAACCCTTTCATTATTCAGAAAGGTGTTGATGCAATTGCAGGTCCTGTAAAGTCTTGTTCCAGATTACGAAATGGCACCTTGTTGTTAGAAACAGTCAGTGCCCTCCAGGCACAAAAATTGCTGCGTACTTCACTGCTACATACCTTCCCTGTCCGGGTGGAACCGCACCTTACTTTAAATTCGTCACGTGGGGTCGTTTATACACGCTCCCTCGACGGATTGTCTGACGAGGAAATTCAACACTACCTGTCTGACTAGGGCGTAACGGCAGTTCATAGAGTCATGGAAAGGGTTGACACGAACATCATTCCAACCCGTACTGTCTTCTTGACATTTGATAAAGTTAAACTCCCATCGAAAATCAAAGCAGGCTATGAGATAATTTCTGTTTGCCCTTACACCCCAAACCCTATGCGTTGCTATCTGTGTCAGCGGTTCAATCACACCAGCCAGTCATGTTCCAATCTGGCCAAATGTGTTACGTGTGGCAAGGATGCCCATGAGGGTGCTTGTCCACCTCCATCCCCTTGTTGCATCAACTGTATGGGTGACCACGCTGCTTCGTCTCGAGATTGCCCCATTTTTAAAGACGAAAAGCTCATTCAGGAAATCAGAGTGAAGCCCACCGTGCCACAGACAGGAAAATACAGCACTGTCCTTGCCTCTCCTCGGCCAACAAATGAGGCGGCCACGCAGACTTGTGGCCTTACCTTTAGTGCCACGGTCGTCAGATCGGCCAGCGCAAAGATCGCCCGTTCAACCTCCCCACTTTCGCCTGCCCACTCTATGGCTCACCCTTCATCGGGTTCTGCTAAATCTCGAGCCCAAAAGTCAGACACCAAGACTTCGAAAAAAGTGCATACTAGTGAAGATTTTTTACGTACCCCACCTTCACAACCATCGGTTCCTCCTTCATCTAAACATCATGTTTCCAAGAAGGCTAGTAAGAAACCCAGTTCCTGTCCTTCTCCGCCAAGGCGTGTCTCATCTACAGCACCACCTGGCGGTAATCGCCCTCGGCCGTCTTCTGTGTCACCGAGGCGCACTGCTGGCGGCCGATCGCTGGTGGCAGGAGCTGCTCCTGAACAACCTATGGATCAGGATCTTCTGCCTTCGGCTGAATGCCATTCCATGCTGTCGGTCGCAAGCTCTGAGCAGTCGCTGAGTTGACAGCAACCTTGGTCACATTCCTCCATTTTCTGTTCACCCTATGTCCATTATCCACTGGAATATCCGCGGCCTTAGAGCCAATCGGGATGAATTGTCGATCCTCTTACGATCCTACTCGCCTGTGATCTTCTGTCTTCAGGAAACAAAGCTGCGTCCCCATGACCGCTTTGTTCTCCTCTATTTTCAGTCCGTCTGATTTTATCTCCCCTCTGTTGAAGGCACTCCAGCACATGGAGGACTCATGATTCTTCTCCATGATACTCTCCATTATCACCCAATCCCCTTAAACACTTCCTTCCAAGCTGTCGCTGTCCGTCTTTCCCTTTCTGGATATACCTTTTCTCTTTGTACTCTATACATTCCATCGTCCACACCAATGGCACGAGCTGATCTCCTTCATCTTCTTGGTCAGCTTCCACCCCCTATTTGCTGGTTGGGGACTTCAATGCCCACCACCCGCTTTGGGGATCTCCACATCCTTGTCCGCGTGGCTCACTATTGCTAGACGTCTTCCACCAAGCGGATTTAGTTTGCTTCAACACTGGGGACCCTACATTTTTGTCTGCCTCCACAACAAAATTCTCTCATTTGGACCTTTCGGTCGGTACTGTTCCGCTAGCTCAGCGCTTCGAATGGTTCGCCCTTGATGATACACACTCGAGTGACCACTTTCCATGTGTCCTTAGACTGCAGCCTCAACAGCCATATATGCGCCTACAATGCTGGAAGTTTGGCCAAGCCGATTGGTCACTTTTTTCGTCTCTAGCGACATTCGATGACCGTCACTTTCCTAGCGTCGACGATGAGGTCACACATATTACAGACGTTATTCTTACAGCTGCGGAACGTTCAATATCACGCACCTCCGCATTGCCCCGGCGCCCCCCAGTTCCTTGGTGGAACGCGGCATGCCGTGACGCAATATGTGAGGGGCAACGTGCTCTTCGCGTTTTCCGCCACCATCCTACTTTGGACAACTGTATCCGCTATAAGCAGTTCCGAGCGCGATGCCGTCGCGTCATCTGCGATAGCAAGAGGAAATCTGGGAACTCTTTACTAGCTCATTTAACACCTTCACTCCCTCCTCGGAAGTTTGGAGTCGGATTCGACGGTTCTGAGGCGCGCCTAGTTTCTCCCCGGTCTCTGGGCTCACTGTTGCGCATGATATATTAGTGGACCCCGTCACAATTTCTAACTCATTGGGTCAACACTTTGCTGAGATTTCGAGCTCTTCAAATTACCTGCCAGCGTTTCTCCCGAAGAAACGTGCAGCGGAAGTGTGACCTCTTGCTTTCTCCTCTGAAAATCGTGAAAGCTACAATACTGTTTTCTCGATGTGGGAACTCCAACATGCACTCTCTTCTTCTCGCTCCTCCGCCCCAGGACCGGATGGTATCCACATCCAAATGTTGCTGCATTTATCATACCATAGTCTGCTTTACCTCCTTCGCCTTTATAATCGAATTTGGACCGACAGTACTTTTCCCAGACGATGGCGTGAAGCTACCGTCGTTCCTGTTCCAAAACCTGGAAAGGACAAACATCTCCCCTCTAGCTATCGCCCCATTTCTCTCACTAGTAGTGTATGCAAGGTTTTGGAGTGTATGGTGAATTGCCGTTTAGCTTGGTGGCTTGAGTCCCGCAGTCTTTTAACACCTGCCCAATGCGGTTTCCGAAAGCATCGTTCTGCAGTTGACCATCTTGTTGCTCTCTCCACTTATATCGTGAACAATTTTCTCCGGAAATGCCAAACAGTAGCAATATTTTTTGATCTGGAGAGAGCATACGATACCTGTTGGAGGACAGGCATCCTCTGCACACTGTTCTCTTGGGGCTTTTGAGGCCGGCTGCCCCTTTTTCTTTACGAATTTATGGCAGAGCGCACATTTAGAGTGCGGGTGAACACTACTCTCTCCCGTACTTTCTCCCAAGAAAACGGGGTACCCCAGGGCTCCGTGCTGAGTGTTGTACTGTTTGCCATTGCCATAAATCCGATTATGGATTGTCTCCTTCCTGATGTCTCGGACTCCCTCTTTGTGGACAATTTTGCGATCTACTACAGCTCTCAACGGACCAGCCTTCTTGAACGATGTCTTCAAGGATGTCTTGATCGCCTCCACTCTTGGGAGCATCGAAACTGGCTTCTGTTTTTCTCCCAGTAAGACCGTTTATGTTAATTTTTGGCGATGTAAGGAGTTTCTTACATCCTCCTTACATCTAGGACCTGTCAACCTTTGGTTTTCGGACGTCGCTAAATTCTTGGGTCTTATGTTTGACAGAAAACTGTGCTGGGCTCTCACGTTTCCTATCTTTCGGCTCGCTGTCTGCGATCCCTCAACACCCTCCGTGTCCTGAATGGTACCTCCTGGGGAGCGGACCGAGTGGTCCTTCTCCGCCTCTATCGCGCCTTAGTGCGCTCGAAATTGGACTATGGAAGCATAGTTTACTCCTCTGCTCGGCCGTCTATTCTTCGGCGTCTCGACTCTATCCACCACCGTGGATTACGTTTAGTGTCTGGAGCTTTTTACACCAGCCCTGTGGAAAGCCTTTATGCTGAGACTGATGAACCTCCGCTGTCCAATCGGAGAGCTGTCCTTCTGAGTCATTATGCTAGCCATCTGTCTTCCATGCTTGCTAATCCGGCCCATGATATTTTTTTTGATGCCTCCTTGGATGTAGGGTATGCAGGCTGCCCTTCCTCCCTATAACCACCGGGAGTCCACTTCCGTCAACTGCTCCATTCTCTTTCCTTCCACTTTCCTAAAACCTTCTTGACAACTTGGGGTACAGCACCGCCTTGGCTCCGTCCCCGGATCTGCCTGCTCCGTGACCTTTGTCAATTTCCCAAGGATGGTACCCCTTCACTTGCTTATCATCGGGCATTTGATGCTCTGTGTGCACAAATGAAGGAAGCCACATTTATTTACACTGATGGCTCGAAAACATTGTTAGGTGTAGGGAGTGCCTATATTGTTGGCGACACCCCCATTCGATTTCGGCTTCCCGACCAGTGTTCGGTTTATACTGTGGAGCTTTACGCTGTTCTCCAGGCTGTCCAATACATCCGCTGCCATCAGCAGATACAGTATGTTATCTGTTCAGATTCTCTCAGCTCTCTCCTCAGTCTCCAAGCTCTCTACCTTGCCCACCCTCTGGTCCACCGGATTCAGGACTGCCTGCGCTTGCTCCATTTGGGGGGCGTCTCTGTGGCGTTCCTCTGGCTCCCAGGACACGTTGGTATCTGTGGCAATGAGGCGGCCGATATAACAGCCAAGGCTGCGGTCTCTCTTCTTCGGCCAGCTATTCGATCGATTCCCTTCGCCGATCTACGGAGCGTTTTATGTCGTCATGTTGTTCTTTTATGGCACGCACATTGGTTGACACTTCCCCATAATAAATTGCGGGACGTGAAAGCTCTTCCCTGTGCTTGGACCTCTTTCTCCCGAACGCGTTGTCGGGAGGAGGTAATTTTAACTAGACTCCGGATAGGGCACTGTCTTTTTAGCCATCGACATCTTTTAAGCGGCGATCCTCCCCCACTCTGTCCCCACTGCTCTCAGCTGTGGACGGTAAGACGCCTTTTAATTGAGTGCCCCTATTTTACTCCGTTACGCGCCCGTCTACAGCTGTCACCTGATATATCTTCCATTTTAGCAGATGACACGCACTCGGCCGATCGCGTTCTCGAGTTTATTAGTGCTAGTGAGATGACGTCAGTCATTTGAAGCTCTTTTTGGGGACAACCAACCCCTTTCTGTAGTGCATTTTTAAGCTTTTCTTCTCCTTTTAGTTTCTCCGATTTTTTGAGTTTCGTTCCCATTGCTGCTGCTTTCCATTTTCGTTTATTCCCTTTTCCTAAGTCACAGACTGGGCGCTAATGACCATAGCAGTTTTGCGCCCTAAAAAAAAAAAAAAAAGTATCATCTAACACAGCTACACATCGATCAAGACGCATCCAACACATGGCTAAGAAAAGGCAATATATACAGTGAGAGAGAAGGATTCATGATTGCAATACAGGATCAAACAGTAAACACCAGATATTACAGCAAGCATATTATTAAAGATCGCAATACCACAACAGATAAATGCAGACTTTGCAAACAACAAATAGAAACAGTAGATCACATCACAAGCGGATGTACAATACTAACAAATACAGAATACCCCAGAAGACATGACAATGTAGCAAAAATAATATATCAACAGCTTGCCTTACAACATAAACTTGTAAAACAACACGTTCCCACATACAAGTATGCACCACAAAATGTACTGGAGAATGATGAATACAAATTACACTGGAATGGAACCATTATAACAGATAAAACAACACCACATAACAAACCTGACATCATACTCACCAATAAAAAGAAGAAATTAACACAACTTATCGAAATATCCATACCCAATACAACAAATATACAAAAGAAAACAGGAGAAAAAATTGAAAAATACATCCAACTGGCTGAGGAAGTCAAGGGCATGTGGCATCAGGATAAAGTTGACATTATACCAACTATACTATCAACTACAGGAGTCATACCACACAATATCCACCTGTACGTCAATGCAATACAGCTACATCCAAACTTATACATACAACTACAGAAATCCGTAATTATTGATACATGTTCAGTTACCCGAAAGTTCCTAAATGCAATAAACATATACCGTACAGTTAAAAGGAAGTCACGCTTGATCAAGGTCCGTGTCACTTTCCATTTTTGACCAGACATAACGTCTGAGAAAAGAAAGAATAATAATAATAATAATTAAGTTCGCGGTAATAAAGTTTTTGGTTTGAAAGCTCCTTATGAACAAATATTTTTGAGATAATAAGTAAATACGATTTTATGGCAATCTGTGTCTTTTCAAATGGAGAGGCACTGCTTTTCCTAATGAGCCAAAATGACTTTTTTTTTTCCAAATACACCAAACTAGCAGGTAATGCAAATTGGAAACAACCAAACTTAAAAATAATTAGAGCCTTCCTGAATGTAATGTTTTGTATATGAAAGATACACAAAAATCGTTTTATATGAGTTTTCGTACACTAAAAATTAAGCAAATTATTGAAAGTTAGCTGCTAAATCAAGTCGATGAAACCAAAAAAATGTGAATATCAAAAAATCTTTTCTTGTTATAAGTATGTCTTCTGCTGTTCATAGATATAATGAAGTGAGCTGATATGCCCTTTTGTTACCTGAAAAGACGTATCTATTACATACAACGTAATTTTTATGTAATTTATGTAACTATAAAATACTTTTTGATTACCGGTCGTGGATGCTGAATAGCCAGAACCAAGTGCAAGAACAGTTTGGAACACATGTAAAACAGGCGAGCGCAGTGAACGAAACGAGTGAATTAACTAGGAGCAGTTGGCAGTGGAAATGAGACAGGTGGTCATGCGAAGAACGACGAGTGCGGCCGAGGGAGACAGAGACTGAGATGAGCACGCGATCGAGGCTGGAACGAGAACTGCCAAAGTGACCGCCGCGACCGAAGTGAACTATGAACAGATAGTTCCTTGGAATTCGTTCCTCGGTCCTTTCGTTCATCTTGGTGAACCGTTCCTTTGCACCCGTTCGTTCGCAAACTACCCATCTCTAATTCAAATTAGTAAATTTGGTGGCCAAGTCATCACTGTGAATTAACTACATTGCTCCTGCAACCACTGTAGCATGAAGGGACTCGTGATATGCAGCGATGTTCACATAGGGTCCTGGATGATGGTGTATTTGGGCATTTCCACCAACACTGTGTTCGAGAAGTATGGTTCAACCAACCAAGTGATACATTTCCATTAAGGGTGGCTAAATCTCTGTGATCACATGCCCTCTGCAATTTGGTTAACATGTGAAGACGTAGGTGACGTGTGCTGTGAAGCTCAATGTTCAACAATACAGTGAATAGTACTCTCAGAAACACTTGCACGTGCACCATTTTTGTACTCTGTCAGATCTGCCACAAATTGCAACCTATTGTAAATGACAGAGAAAGTAAGCCTCCAACAATCTCTGTGTTCAGTGATGGGATTTGGACATTCTACACCTTGTCACCTTATCATTCTTTCACTATCCTTCAACTTTAGTTGTCCCTGACAGTAGCACGTGACAGCCAACCAGATTTGCCATTTCAGAGATGCTCATGCTCTGGAATCAGGCCATAACAGCATGCCCTTCGTCATAGCTGCTCAGTGTATTTTCCTGTTGGTGTCTTTTATCATCACTGGAATAATCTACCCATTTGTCTGTGCTCTGCTTATATACTTCCCGTGTCATGTGCCTACGTCACCACCATGTGGCATTCGATCTCGCAGTGGGCAATGGTCATAATGTTCTGGCTCATCAGTGTATGTAACATTGTGGTGTCTGACACTCATATTGTGCTCTTGCAACTGCACTGGAATCACTTAATGATTTTTCAAAAATTTGTGTTGTGTGGGAACCACAATGTATTTATTTATTTTGATAGCAAATTAATTTCATATCTTTTTGAACTAAATATTACTTTTTATCAGTGCTGGTGGAAAGAAATAATGTTACCTTGATGATTTAAAGGCTTCACATTTTTAACAGTGAAACCTTAAAATATCTTCTGTCATATGAGGCGATACAGTGTTTAAAGCACTGGACTCACTCTTGTTTGAGTGGAATTCATCCAGATTTAGGTGGTCCATGGTTCATCTAAATTGCTTAAAACAGATGCTAGGATCTTTGAATTCCTTCCCTGTCCTTGTTCACAGACAAGTATAAGTATAAGAAAGGTTGCTGTAATCTAGAGCCCGAAGACTAGTGTGATGCGTCTATCTACATTAACTATCTTGTGCAAGCCTCTTCATATCTCTGCAACTATTGCAACCTAAACTCATTTGAACCTGCTTACTGTAGTTGAGCCTTAGTCAGCCTCTAAAAATTTTTATCCCCATCCCCAGTTTCCTCCATTAACAAATTGATGATACCATGATGCCTCGGATGCGGTCCTATCAACTTTTCACTTCTTTTAGTCAAGTTGTACCCTGAATTTCATTTCTCCCCAGTTCAGTTCCACTTCATTGGCTATCTGACCTACCCATCTCATCTTCAGCATTAATACTTAGCTTCCACTGTCTTTTTGTGTGAACTGTTTGTATTTTTCATGTCTGTTCAATGCTACAACCAGGGTAGATACCTACAGAAGACATCTCCTAATATGTAAATTTATATTCACTGTTAACAGACTTTTTTTATAAATGATTTTGTTGCTATTGCTAGTCTGGGTTTTATATCCTCCATGCTTCAGTTACTGTCACTTATTTTGCTGCCCAAATAACAAAACTCAATTACTTCTAATACTTCACATTTCCTAATTAATTTTTCTCTACATCGCCTTGTTAAATTTGACTGCACCCCACTACTCTTGTTTACTTTTGTTGTTGTTCATCTTACAATCTTTTTTCCAATACACTATCCATTCTGTTCAGCTAGTGTTCCAAGCCCTTTGCTGTCTCTGATGGGATTGGCAAACCTCAAAGTTGTATTCTTTCCCTATGAATTTTAATTCTATTTCAAGATTTTTCCTTGGTTTCTGTGATATCTTGCTTGTGCAGATTGAATAACATTGGCGTAAGCTACAACACATTGTAGATAACCATGCACTCGCTGTGCTTTATACGAGGGTGAGTCAACTGAAAACATTAATTTTTTAAAAAAAATGTTAGTTATTGTGCAGAAGTGGTACAAGGCTGTATCACTTTTCAACTAATCTCCCCCACACTCAATGCAAGTCCTCCAGAACTTACAAAGTGCATAAATTCCTTTAGAAAAAAATTCTGTTGGTGGACTGCGCAACCACTCGCGCACTGCGTGGCATACCTCTTCATCAGAATGGAACTTCTTTCCTCCCATTGCGTCTTTGAGTGATCCAGACATATGGAAATCATTTGGGGCAAGGTTTGGTGAGTATGGTGGATGAGGAAGACACTCAAAATACAGGTCTGTGATTGTTGCAACTGTTGTATGGGCAGTGTGGGGCCTTGCATTGTCATGTTGCAAAAGGACACCTGCTGACAGCAATCCACCTTGTTTTGATTTGATAGCAGGCTGTAGATGATTTTTTAGGAGATCTGTGTATGATGCACTGGTGGCAGTGGTCCCTCTAGGCATGTAATGCTCCAAAATGACGCCTTTTTCATTCCAAAAGAGAGTCAGCGTAACCTTCCCTGCTGATGGTTCTGTTTGATACTTCCTTGGGTTTGGTGATTGAGAATGGCACCATTCCTTGCTTACGCTCTTCATTTCCGGTTGGTGGAAGTGAACCCAGGTTTCATACCCAGTAACGATTCTTGCAAGGAAGCCATCACCTTCTCGTTCAAAGTGCTGAAGAAGTTCTTCACAAGCATCAACATGTCGTTCTCTCATTTCAGGAGTTAGCTGTTGTGGCACCCACCTTGCACACACTTTGTGAAACTGGAGCACATCACGCACAATGTGGAGTGCTGACCCATGACTAACCTGTAGACATGCTGCAATGTAATTCAGTGTCACTCGACAGTTTTCCTTCACTATGGCTTCAACAGCTGCAATGTTCTGTGGAGTCACAACTCATTGTGCCTGACCTGGACGAGGAGCATCTTCCACTGAAGTCATACCATTTGCAAACTTCCTACTCCATTCATAAACTTGCTGCTGTGACAAACATGCATCACTGTACTGAACCTTCATTCGTCAATGAATTTCAATAGGTTTCACACCATCACTACGCAAAAACCAAATAACAGAATGCTGTTCTTCCCTGGTGCAAGTTGCAAGTGGGGCGGTCATCTTTATACTGATACTGTGACGGTATGTCTGCATCTGCACTATGCTGCCACCTACAGGCCATTCTGCACACAGCTTGTAGCACGCTTACCAACTTACAGGATAACGGCGTAAAATTTTGATTTGTTATTACAAATTTAAGGTTTTCATTTGACTCACCCTCGTATGAGCTCCCTTCATTATTTCAAAGAGTATATTCCTGTCAGTATTATTGAAAGCTGAAACTTCCTGGTAGATGAAAACTGTTTACCAGACTGGGCCTTGAGCTGGGAACTTCGCCTATCACAGGCAAGTGCACTACTGACTTAGCTATCCAGGCGCAACTCACAACTTGTCCTCACAGCTCTACTTCTGCCAATACCTTTTCTTGTACCTCCCACACTTCAAAAAGTTCTCCTGCACAACAATTGGTAATGGAACTCCTGGCTGAAAGAATATTGCAGAGAATTAGCTTAGCTACAGTGTAGGGTATTCTTTCTAGATTGTATTTTCATTCAGCAGTGCAGTGTGCACCGATATGAAACTTCCAGGCAGATCCTATAAAGTTTGGGAGGTAGGAGGAAAGTTTCTGGCAAAAGTGAAGCATCGAGGGTGGGTCATGAGTCGTGCTTGGTTAGGTCAGTCGGTAAAGCATTTTCTCACAAAAAGCAAGGTTTCCAGGCTTGAGTCCTGGTATGGCACACACTTTTAATCTGTCGGGAAGTTTTGTATCAGCAGCACACTGCGCTGCAGAGTGAAAATTCGAACTTGTCAAAAGCTTTCTCTGTATCTACAAATACTATTAGTCTGGGTTTACCTTTAATAAATCTACTTTCAAAGATAAGTTGTAGGGGCAGTATTACCTCACATGTTCCTACATTTCACTGGGACCTTTTTTAAAGGGTGGGGCCTCTGCATGCCCACACCAACGCGGTGACTATTACAAAAGCTCTACTGTCACTTCCGTATTTGTTAGTTACTAATCGATGACTTCATGGGATGTAGGGCTGCGATGTTATCTGTACATCTGGGTATGGCTACCCACAATACGGTCGCATTGAGGAGACAGATAGTGGACAAAAAGTGAATGAAGAGTAGCAGTTTCAGGGGCATAGAGGAAAAAAGTGCCAAGGCAAGCGCCAAGGGGAAAAATGTCTGTGATAGTCTGGTGGGGTAGTAAGAGCAGTAGTGGTTTTCTTGCTATCTGTGACAGATCATGCAAGGGTGTGATTGTTGTTAGTTTTGGGTATTGTGCAATGCTAGGTACTGTTGTCATAGCTTAGGTCATCATCGAGAGTGCCAGCCCTATCAAGAAAAGGAGCGGTACTGCTGGGCTGGGCACCTGTGAGTCTCCTGAGCCAGATGCAGCGTCTATACCTATAACAAGCCAAGGTCGTTAAGTTTGGTCAATTGGTCATAAATCGATTGCACTGTGTAAGGGTTTCAGTTGGTTTGTTTGCATTTTAGTGTGCAGTACTGTTTCCCTCTATTGCCAGTTGATCAGCAAGTTTACAGCTGGCAATTCAGATTTGCTTTGTTGTGCTGCAGGTGTTCACCAGTATTTTCTCTGTCTGTGTATTGGTGCTACCCATAGGTGATTAATTATCCCTGATTAGTAGTGTTTTTAGACGGTTATGTTCCCCCCTATGGCTGTGATCGTAGTTTCCCATGTTAATGATGAAAGGGTTGTTCGAATGTCTCATTTTACTGTAAAGTTGTGTGGCTAGTTTTCTTAATACCTGTGTTAAGAGTCTCAAGGCGGTATTATCTGTGAAGGTCTGCAGTGTGTGTGTATTGTGAAGTGTTGCTTATGATAAGTAGCACTTTGTTCTGCATGATCTGCAGGCAGTGCAGACATGTTTGAGCCACACATTCCAAGACTGGAGCCGCATCCATAATCAGTGGTCTAATTAGTGTTGTGTGCACAGACTACGACACCCTCCTATATCTGTTAAGCTTGGGGTAAAGCTGTTTGAGCCTCAGTTGGTCACGTGTTCAGTGTGGTGCCACCATGTAAGTTTCTTGACCAGCCTGACACTGTAGTATCTGACTTCCTTACAGAAACATATTTGACGTGTGTGTAGCCTTATTGGTCTGCAGTTTTGGTGTTTGTGTAAATGTTTCGGTTTGTGTGTGAACAGAACAGCTCACACTTAATCAACGTTTACTTAACACGCGATTGTGATGTCTGTATTTCTGAGTTAATGTTTGATGATTTCCAGTCTTGTGCTAGGATGGCGGTATCATCTGCATAGATGGCTACCTTCATGTTTTGCGTAGCTGGGAAGTCATAGATGTTAAATCAGTGGAGCCCTGGGATACTGCTTTGGGGTTCTCACGCTTGTGTACTGTGTCGTGTTGATTGTTTGCCCTGAACATCAGTATAGAAGCATGAAACCAGCATTGCTGAGTTTGCGAGTGAGACTGTTGTGCCTTAGACGATCAAAGGCCTCTCCGATGTCCAGGAACACAGCACCTGTAGCTTTGTTGGTGTTTTAGCTGTCTATGATGTTCCACTACACGGAGTTGTTGTTTTGTTGTGGCGTGGTGATTCCAGAGCTCCAGCTTCAGTGTGTTGTTGGTGATACAGTGCCTAGTGACGCATTTGAGAATTACCTTCTCAGCAACCTTGCTGAGCGAGCACAGCAGGTTGATGGGTCAGTAATTTTGTGGGAGGGAGTGGTGTTCCCCTGGCTTCCTGAATCTCAGGACCTTGGCTGCCTTCCAATAGGCAGGGAAGGGTTGGTGCTGAAAGATGGAATTTGGTGTGTGTGTGTGTGTGTGTGTGTGTGTGTGTGTGTGTGTGTGTGTGTATTAGGTACTCTGTAGCTTTATCCGTGAACTTCTGGAGGACACAGTTTTGAGTGCCATCGGGACCAGGCGCCTTTCTAGCTGTGGTATGCTCGATGACCCATGTGATTTCATGTGTGCTAGTTCATTTTATTATGTCTCATTTCGGCTGGATAACAAGTCATGCGACCTGGTCCATTTCAAGTGTGAGGGAGGTCGGAAGGAACCAGATTCCGTGTGAATGACACTGCTGGTATCCTGGTTATCTGTTCAGCCTTCTACTCCATGGTCATTGTAGAATTGATGTGTAGTGTTTCTCCTTGGTGAAGTGATGAGCTAGTTTCCATGCACCCTGCTGCGTGGGATCTAACTCTGCGAGTTTGCTGTCCCGCTTTGTGGTTTTAAATGTTTGTATTTTTCCCTGTATGATATCCCAGGTCCTGTTAATGTGCTGTTTGTACAGTGGGTGCCTGATGTGCTGCCAGTATCTCCTGAGATGGTTTCTCGTTTAGGCCAGTCCTTGTATTTCTGGGGGCAGTGCCGCTGAATGCTGTTGTGGTGTAAGTACTGGAATGGAGTCAGATATTGTGCCCTGAACCCATAATGGTGAATGCTTTGACAGCTTCATCAATTTGTGCAGTTAGCATAATCGTGTGAGGCTTTGGGATACAACTATCAAGTGTTTCGTTGAGCAGTACCCAATTTGCACGCTTGTAGTTGAGTATCCTGCGTGGTTCATTGTACTGCAGTCTCTCTTGTGTGTGTAATATTAGAGGGGTGTGGTTTGAGGCCGGAGCATTTACAACTTCAACATTGAGAGTGAATGTGACTCCCTTGAAGAGGGCCATGTCTATCACGTCTGGCCTTTGTTCCCTGCAGTAGCGAATGTGCATCGGCTCGGCCTGTGCTAGTGTAAAGTAGTTTCAGCCTAATGTGTGTTCATACAACTTTTTGCTGTTGGTGTTTTGTATGCATGAATTCCAGTCAGGTTGTTTAGCATTAAGATTGCCAGTGACTGTAATGCGCGCTACTGTGTTGAGTATTGTGCTGATATCACATGTTATGATGTTAACCAGGAGGATTGTATACCAGTATTTGTGTAGTGTTGGCACTGATGAACTTGACTGTAACAGTTGTGGCCTTGAATCTTTCAAGTGCTGGGAGATCAATGTTTGTGTGTTGTATGTCTTCGTGTGTGGTGATTGCTGTTCCACCTGCAGCTGTGCTGTTTGATCGATCGGTATGGTAGATGCAGTCGCCTGAGAAGCATAGTTGTCTGTTTGGCTGGAGTTTAGTTTTGTTCATGAGAATGATCTGGATTCCCTTCTCCATGAATACAGCTAGTTCAGCCCTTTTGTTACTGATCTCACCTGCATTTCAGAACAGGACCTGTGTCAGTGCATTGTTGTTTGTGTGTTGGAGCGAGTGTGGTGTATTATCCATGGAAGAGTGTAGGGAGCATGGTGAGAGCTGTTTTTATGGCAGCCAAACGCTGGCCAGGTGTGGTTGTGAAGAGCTGTGTGATGATGAAGTTTAAGATCCTCAGGAGGGTCTTAAACCACATGTGAGTGGGGAGTAGTGTCTCCACTGGTCATTGTGAGGATGTTTAAGTTGGCTGCTGTGTTGGCTGCAGTATTGGTGGTCGCTGGTTCTTATGTTGGAATTCTGAATGGGCTGTCTTGAGTGTTCGTGTTTTGTATCTCATTTTTGGTCACCTGTGTTGTTGGTATGGTTGGGGGGGGGGGGGGGAGGAGTAATTGGTTTGTGGTTTGGCTGTCTCTTTGACTCTGTGCCTGAGTTTCCCAGTTTTGTTGTTGGTTTCTTTTTTGTGCTGTGGAAGTGTTTGCCCTTTTTGTTTTTCAGGTTCCTTTGCTTCCTTCCTTTCCTTGTGGTGGTGCGTCGTCTTTGGTTTTGTGTGTGTCGCTGTCTGGCGTGGTCGGAGCTTACTTGGTGTGATATGGGGGCAAGAAGTGTTACTACCAGTGTTGGAGTCGTGTTAGTTGTTGTGTGTGTTTGTTGTAGTTCTGTTGCTGTGGAAGTGTTTTGTGTGCTTGTGGAGCTCTGAGCCTCCTCGGCCCATCCCCTGCCACTTACAATGCTGGCAAAGGAGATTGTGCTCCTCACTGTGTGCGGAGGACCTTGGACGTGTTCTAGCAGCTGATTGGTTTTCTTTGGCATTTTTATGCCACAGAGCTTCTTTGTATGCATTGCACACTCTGTGGTTCACATAGGCACTACCACAGTTGGTGCATATTACAGCTGTCCCAGGTTTGTAGAGTTGTGCTTCGTGGTTGCCAGCATACTTGGAGAATCCATGAATTCAGCTCTTGGCTGCATTCACAAACTGCTAGCAAATGTGGCATTGTTGGGGGGCCCACAGTGGTGTGTATATTTCTACCACGATGATCGTATGAAGCAGGAGCTACTTCAGAAAGCCCCAGGAGAGAGCCGTATCGGCTAGCTCCACGAGCTAGTTTGGCTGTGACTTGCATGTGAAGAAATTGGTGCACGATCATGCAATCCCAGCCAGGGGCTTCCTATAGTATGTGTTTAGGGGTTATAATGTTTCACAACATACATTTGTGTCTTTTCATCCAGGGTCCTCTAATCCCTCAGCTTTGAGGAAGCTGAGAAGGTTGGTGTAGTCAGTTTTATTTCCCACATACACTGATGTGTGGTCCCCTAATAATTGTATGTGATATGTTGTAGGGGAATGTTTTTCTACAAATGATGTGTTTAGCTTGCTGAGGCAAGTGCAGCTGCGTATTGTGACTGGTGGGAAGCCTATTGAGATGTTTCTCTGCATAGCTGCTTGTGTAGAGCTATAAAGAAAGATGATGAGACTTACCAAACAAAAGCGCTGGCAGGTTGATAGACACACAAACATACACACAAAATTCTAACTTTCACAACCAACGGTTGCCTCGTCAGGAAAGAGGGAAGGAGAGGGAAAGACGAAAGGATTTGGGTTTTAAGGGAGAGGGTAAGGAGTCATTCCAATCCCGGGAGTGGAAAGACTTACCTTAGGGGGAAAAAAGGACGGGTATACACTCGCGCGCGCGCTCACACACACACACACACACACACACACACACATCCATCCACACATATACAGGCACAAGCAGACATATACAGACATATACATATACTCTTTGCCTCTGTATATGTCTGCTTGTGCCTGTATATGTGTGGATGGGTATGTGTGTGTGTGTGTGTGTGTGTGTGTGTGTGTGTGTGTGTGTGTGTGCGCGCGAGTGTATACCCGTCCTTTTTTCCCCCTAAGGTAAGTCTTTCCGCTCCCAGGATTGGAATGACTCCTTACCCTCTCCCTTAAAACCCAAATCCTTTCGTCTTTCCCTCTCCTTCCCTCTTTCCTGACGAGGCAACCGTTGGTTGCGAAAGCTAGAATTTTGTGTGTATGTTTGTGTTTGTTTGTGTGTGTATCAACGTGCCAGCACTTTCGTTTGGTAAGTCAAATCATCTTTGTTTTTAGATATATTTTTTCCCACGTGGAATGTTTCCATATATATAAACAAAGATGATGTGACTTACCAAACGAAAGTGCTGGCAGGTCGATAGATACACAAACACACACACACAAAATTCAAGCTTTCGCAACAAACGGTTGCTTCATCAGGAAAGAGGGAAGGAGAGGGAAAGACGAAAGGATGTGGGTTTTAAGGTAGAGGGTAAGGAGTCATTCCAATCCCGGGAGCGGAAAGACTTACCTTAGGGGGAAAAAAGGACAGGTATACACTCGCGCGCGCGCTTACCTTCTCCCTTAAAACCCACATCCTTTCGTCTTTCCCTCTCCTACCCTCTTTCCTGATGAAGCAACCGTTTGTTGCGAAAGCTTGAATTTTGTGTGTATGTTTGTGTTTGTTTGTGTGTCTGTCGACCTGCCAGCGCTTTCATTTGGTGGGTCGCATCATCTTTGTTTTTGGATATATATATATATATATATATATATATATATATATATATATATATATATATAAAAAAGAATGAATGGATAAAAATGGGGAAGAAATGGCTTTAAATATTTTTCTTATTTATTCTTTCAGTACGAACTTTATTTACGTGTGATAATAAAAATTCATTTAGACAGAATTAAGCACATTTAAAATTACGTGAACCTTAGCAACCCTCTCATGCTGACAAATTCAAACTAACTGACTAATAATATTTATGACTTTGAAAATTATTTAAATTAAGTTTTTTACGTATTTCGGCCTTTTGGCGCACATTTTCTAAATGCAGTGGTTTTTTTAAATATTTACTGAATTCTTTCCTGGCGTTAGCTATGGAGCACAAGACTGTCTCTGTTAGCATAAAATGGTTAAATATTGCCAAGCCGACGTGGACGTTTAATTATCATTGACAAAACACACTTCACTATACGTTTAAGTTATTTGCTTTAGAAATTGAAAGAACCAACAGATCAACAACTTCAACGTTAATTATCTGCCTATGAATGCACAAATGTAAAACCAGTAATAAATTCAGTCAGCCTCAGGATCGCTATAAAAGAAAAATATTTCGTAATTCACTGCTAATTTTACCTGCTCCTGATTTACGGGTTTGGTTAATTTTATAGCGGAACAATTTTTTAAATGTGCCGCCGCTGCAAATCGTTCGGTCGCGGCACAGCCCAGCAACACCAATGATAATCGCTAAAAGTGCTGAAAATTCTTTAAAGAAATATTATAGATGACATGGGCAAGCTAATTTACATTAGTAATACACAATTTTGATAAATTATAATGTATCTAGACCATAACAATAATTAAAATTACACACCTTTATAATTTCTCCTCTAATGGCGGCTAAAGATAGATACAGATAAAGATAGATACAGAGAAAAGAAGTCTACTCATTCATATCATTCATATAATGCTACGTCACAGGTTCCTGTCTCTCTCTCTCTCTCTCTCTCTCTCTCTCTCTCTCAGCTCTCGAGGGAGACGGCAAAGAATGCACATGATGTAGTGCTTTCTATACTACTGCTGATTTTGAATATCTCTTTGTAATATTACAACATTATTTTCCTCTGTGGCTATATTTTACGTTTTTTCATCGCAGATATTAACATACTTCGTAATTACATTATGAGTATAGAAATATTACAATCATAAATACATCGAGAATATTATTACAGAAAATATTACAATCATAAATACATCGAGAATATTATTACAGAAAATATTACAATAATAACCAACGTCCTTTATACAAAATTAAATAATATTTTTTGTTAAACAATTAGTCATACGAATTGCTTCATAGCGGCGTACATAGTACAATTAAATGTCATTTCATTTTATTAATAGTGTGTGTGCTGCCAGGGAACGTTGCAGTGTGATACCTGGTTGCATGTGTGGTGTTGGTGTTTTTGTTTGTGATTTGTTGCCCCTGCCTGTTAGTCGATGATGAATGTGCTCTTTCTCTCGCTGAGCCCTTGCTGTCTGATGGGCGGCAGTGAGGTCTTGCTCAAGTTGGGCAGTGAGCTGGGTGGGAATGTCGATGGGAAGAGTTGGCACCTCCACGTCTTGGGCTGCAGCCTTGCTGAGGGTAATTGTGTGTGTGTGTGTGGGGGGGGGGGGGGGGGGGGAGATATGCAGGGAAGATCAGCCATCTCCCCTGCAAAAGTATATTTTTTATTAAGGCATGGTTGTGGGTGCACAACAATTTTTGTGGGTTCGTGACAATTTTGATTTTCTTCCAAAAATAACAATTTTGCTTTTTCATGAGAATATGATACATTTTGTGTGCCTACAGAAGGGGGGGGAGGACTGTCCCTATGACCTATCTTGCGTGATGTGCAATGCGCGGCACAAGAGAATGCAGGAGGAAGAGAGCAGCCTACAGTGTGCAAGGTCTTCCAACATGAACATGGCACATAGAATTTGAAAGGAGAAAGAAGTGAGAAAAATGAGAACAGTAAAGCATCACCAGGTCATTCTTTCTTGGAAACAATGGGCAAGAGAAGAGGCCATAATATAGATCGCTACATTCTAGTAAGATGCAATACACAGGATTGTGTATGGTTATTATCAATACAAGGAGTAATCCATGTTAAAAAGGTGTGTTTTTTTTCTCTTTTTTTTTAAGCGTTAAGTGAAGCGCAGTTATTTAATGGGAGTGTCCGCCCCGATAGCAGAGTGGTCAGCGTGACGGATTGCCGTCCTGTGGACCCGGGTTTGATTCCCGGCTAGGTCAGAGATTTTCTCCACTCAGGGACCGGGTGTTGTGTTGTCTTCATCATCATCATTTCATCCCCATCCAGCGTGCAGGTCGCCCAATGTGGCGTCGAATGTAATAAGACCTGCACCAAGGTGGTCAGACCTGCGCCGCAAGAGACCACCCGGTCAATGATGCCAAATGCTCATTTCCATTTAATGGGAGTAAGTCAGCTCCTCTAAACTGTTTTTTCGGTATGATTTCTGGCACAAAACATTTTTATGGTGGATGGTTATCATTGAGGGAAGTGATATAGTGTCCTAGATTTGCCAGTATGTGCATGCTGTAGAGGCATTTCATTGTTACAATATTGTTTGGTGTGATGGGACATGGGTTAATGCATATCTCACAAGGCAGTAAGCTGGGTGGACTGCACAGCTGAAGGAACAACTAAAGTCCGATAGGAAAGGAAAGGGGGCAGGATAATTGTCCTTCACATTGGCTTGCCTCTTAGCTTTGCTCCAGATCCTTTATTGCTGTTTTGTTCCTGAAAGTGAGGTGGCTACCATGAGAACTCAAGAGTTTTTATGCAAAGGTTATCCATTTCAATACAAAATATTCCCTGAATTAAGAGTAATGCTTGAGGCACCATACTACTTCATTGTGTTAGAGCTCTGAAAATGCAGTAGCGGAAATAAGATATTTTGCTTTGGAGGCAGAGAAATATTCTAGTGGAGAAAACTGAAATTGTCATGAATAAAAGGCTGAGTTAATGAGAGTTTGTAAAACTGTACAGGTAAAGAAACTAATTCTACCAGGTCAATGAATCTGGTGTAGCTTTCTCGATACTACACTTGTTTCAATCCTTTTGAACTTAATGAGCCTATGAAAAGCTATGTGCCAAGGAACAATAAAAAGTTCATTCTCAGTGAGTTGCAAATGACGATGAAATGTTATTGCAGGAGCTACGCCCCCAGGACTGAGCTTGTGTTGTGAGGCTACACCAGGAGTGTATTCAAGGAAACAGGTCTGGGAAGTGTTGTTGGAGGAACAAATCAAAGATATGGAGATTTCTATCAGCTCCAACACCAATTCTAGGTCAAAGAAAGAGGAAATGATGAGTCTTCCCTTCCAAACTGATTACTCCATAATTGTTTGTATTTATAAAATATTCATTGACATAAGTACGCAGTTAGGTATTATTGTTTTTATTACTTAACAAGGCTTCTGCGATTGCTGTTTAATGACCATATGCTTGCTGAAAGTGGGCTTGGCACACTCAGTTTGGTCTGGCAACAGCACTCCCTTGCACTGTAATCAGAATTGTGAAAAGTCTCATGTTATTTTAACTGCGCAGTAGCAAACACATTTCTGAAGTGAAATTAACTAGTATGCATCTGTAACTTCATACTTTTTTCTTATTATTACAGGAAGAAGTTAATCCCTCTGCAGCGCAAGATTGAACGAAGAGAGCGAAGGAAAGAAGTTAAAGCACTTGTTGCAGCAAGACTTGATACTGCAATAGAGAAAGAACTTATAAATAGACTGAGGCAGGGTGTGGTAAGAATCAGAACTTTTTTATTTATGTTTTTTTTTTTATTCTGTAGTGACAAATAAATCCAATTATTATAAAAGATAACATTCAATTTCATAGTTTTTACTCATAAAACGCACATGGCAGTACTAAACAGAAATTAATTAATGTTAATTTTACTCTGTTTTGGAAAATACAGGCTAATTATAGTTAAAGTTCCTGTTTTAAAACACTGTACTAAACAGGAACAATGCTAAGAATGATGTCAATTTTGAACAGAATATTATTGAAGAAGGGGGGGGGGGGGGGAGTAATGAGGGATGAGGGGGTGGGGAGGAAGGTAATGAAAATTTTAGCACTAAATGGCTCCGTATGTGTCATAACGTAAATGGGTTCAGCTACAACTAATAGATGAATCACAATACAATGGCGGTGGTGTGAGATGCACATAGAACCAACTGTGCTGTGCAACATACATGATGGCATCAGTTTGGCGCTGTTAATTAGGTAAGCCCATCCACTATGGCAAGGTTGTACCACATTGAATGAGAAAAATCCTTTTTTAGTTGTACTGAGGCAAATACCACATAAAAAGCGACAATGAAATCAGTTTTTAACTGGCCTGAGTCTAAAAATCACATAAAAAGTGGGAATAATATCAGTTTTAACTGTCATGAAGCTGGCACAAGACATGTTCAATATGCTGTACAGTTTTCTGCCACAAATGGAAATTGAGAAACAGCATGATGCAAAAGAGATCATAATGGCTTTGGGGGTCAAGTTAAGAATGCATTGCTCAGTGTATGCCTTCAATTGAAATGTGTTTGTGATCAGATCGCTGAATACAGCATTTTTAAGTTTACACAGCTGCCAGAAGTCAACAGGTTTAAGATCAGGTGATTTTGATGGCCAGGCTGTAAGGAAATGACAGCTGATAATTGTAGCATTTTCAAAATGCTGTTTGCAGCAGCTGCTTCACTGGCTGTACCAAGTGCAGAGCAGTACCACTTTGGATAAAAATGATCCCACAAAATCAACCACACCGTTGAAGGGTTTGAATGACTTTGGTGCACAAAAGACTCTCATTGCGTTTACCAGAGATGGTGCAGGTAACAGGACCCGTAGGACCCATAGCTCTACGGTAAACAGTGCTATCAGCCCACACCGTAGAGTTATCTTTGTAGAATGAAACAGTACCAGTTGATGTGCAAGCAGAGTTTCCTAGCCCATATTCTGTAATTTTGTATATTGACTTGACCTTCGAGATGGATATGGACTTTGTGTGCCCACGGAAAGTTCCGTGGCTATTCGTTGTGTACTTCCACGTGAGCAAGAAACTCTAGAGCATACTTTTGTCTTACTGGCTGGTCAGCACAAAGCAACTCCTGAACATGGGTAATTTTGTAAGGATAGCAATGCAGGATGTTTCGTAGCATTTTATGTGCTGTGCTCACAGGTGTGTCCAAAGCTCCAGTAATTCCCTATGCACTGCATGTTTGCACACCACCACTAAACCCCTCCTAAAGTGCTGTGGCCATATCTTATACTGACAGTGGATCAGTTGTTTTCCTCCCTCTGCAACATTGTACTTGAAAAGAACCTGTCACTTTGAATTTCATAATCATTCTCCCAAAAACCATGGCAGACATCTGACCAGCACCTTTTTTCATACCATTGAGTGTCCAGAACTTTTACAGGGCTACTGGTGCACAATCACCTTTCTTGTAAAAGAGCTTACCAAGCAGCACCTGATCTTGTATTGAGACTGTTATGACAAGCATCTCAGATGCAAACTGAGGAACATTCGTGTACCCTGCCTCTTATATTTTGTGTATTCTGCCACTTACAGCACCATCTAGTGGTAATATTTTCATAAAATTTTTGTGTTTCTGTAATGTTTCTTCCCTCCTCAATTACACTGTGTTCAAATTTACTGTCATTCTGAGCAGCAGATCTCGTTTTACAGTATTTTGAAATTGCAACTGAATTATATATGCCCATTGTAATTGTTTCCACTTCTTTACTACATTAACGTGTTGATATTGTATTTGGGAAAGAGGTGTTTTTGCTGTTTATTTTGTTATACTGCCCTTTCCAATTTTGTTGGCAATAATGTACTAATAGTAAGTGATTCAGATTGCTGAATGATTAGTATATACTCCAGTGTGTAACCAAAATGGGTGGCCTCAGATGAGGTGAAAAAATGAAAGCAATATAAAGGGTGGTGCAAAGAACACATAAATTTGACTTGTATATTATTAGTGGTGGGAATGGAATGTCGCAGTGAGGGATGTGTTGTTTTGGAGTGTCTTGTTTCAGTAGCAATGGCACAGTGGACCATGCATCGTAGCATTTTCACTGTTGAACATTTCTTCAAAGGTAATGACCCTGTCATCACATTTGAATGGCTTTTCCGTATGTGCTTCAGTGCTCCGCGAAATAGTTAGGTACCTGATCGCAACATGATATTGCGGTGGGGTCTCTCTTTTTTACATGACTGGATCAGTTGCCTGATTGTCCTCGCATGGTGCAAATGCAGGGAAATGTTGATAGAGTAAGAGCATCTGTTCTTCAAAGTCCTCATTGCTCCACTAGGCAGCATATTCCAACTCTGGACTTGTTTTGTCGCTCGCTGCAGTGTCCTGAAGGATGAGTTACATTTTCATTCTTACAGTATTTTGATCATGCAGAAGATTCACAATTGTGATTTTTATGAATAGAGACAGTTTTGTGAGAGAATGCTTGATGATGATGATGATGATGATGATGATGATGATGATGATGATGATTAGTGAGGAAGCATTCTTTCACTTAGACGGTTATGTAAAGAAACAAAACTGTCACTATTGGGCAGCAGACAACCCACAAGAAATGTGTGAAAAACCACTGCACGGTGCAAAATTGAGTGTGGTGTGGAGTGTCCAAAGTAGGAATCGTTGGGCCTTATTAATTTTTTTTTTTTTAAAGAAGGTGGTGGTAGTGTAACAGTGAGTCCTGCATGTTATTTTGCAATGCTGTGCAATTTCATACGGCCACAACTGGACACTATAGGGATGGACATGGCAGACATTTAGTTCCAACAAGATGCATCCACGGCCCACATGGTTAATGGTTCCATGGCAGTTGTTTGAGAAATGGTTCCCCAACATGTGATCTCACATTTCAGCGATGTCCACTTGCCAGCATGCTTGCCAGATTTGTCGGTTTGTGACTTCTTTTTACAGGGTTACCTAAAAAGTAAAGAGTACTGCAATAAACTTCGTACACTCAAAAAGACCAGGAAGCTGCATTATGTCAAGAAATTGCTGCTGTTTCATGTGACGTCTTTACGAAAGTGATGACGAACTTCAAACAAAGACTTTTAATGTGTATTCATGAAGAAGGCTGCTAACTGCCTGACGTTATCTTTAAAAAATCGAATACATGACAGCTCATAAATTGGATACATTACCAATTGTAGTTATGTGACTACATTTTGCACGTGAACAAATCAGAGCCAGTTATACTAGTTTGAAATCCATGCATTCTTTTTGAAATCCATGCATTCTTTTTGAGCCTCCATGTGCTTCCTTGACAAGAGGTATTATAATAACTCTGTGTTATTTAAAGGGGTTTTTCATGTGAAGACATTTCAGCTCTCAAGCTAACAAACACCAAGTGTGATAGTCTGGGTTGCGGTGCTTTGATGACATTGTAACAGCAGGCATGTTCTATTGCCCAAGGTACTTGCCTTCATTCAGGTAACTCAAAATGCAGTATTTTACCAATACAATGCCCAGACAATTGAACACACGAGCATGTTTCAAACTACATTGGGCATATCGCGTCTTGTCTAACTGTATATTTGCTTGACATTATTAGATGTTTTTTGTCACAGTCCTCCAATTGTTGTTAATGCTTCGTTACTTCGAAAAAAAAAGTTATGTTAATGGAAATTCCACACGAACATTTCCAGGCCTTCTTTTTATTCCATACTGCAAGGATTAGAGGCTCTCATTGTTGTGTTATGTCAGGTGGAACATTCACTATTCCTGATTTGTAGCAGCTCTGTTGTAGTAGTAAATCCTATCAACAAAGTCTTCACTTTTGGAAATGATGAACTTGCAAGGTGTAAAATTAGGGATGATGAGCAGGTGCTCAAGAACTTTTAAGCCTGTTGAACTTAACTAGTTGTATTAAAAAAAAAAAAAGATAAACTAGAGCATTGCTATGCTGTAGGAACTAGAACAGATGGTTTTAAATAGGGGACCTATGGTTTGACGTAGAATCTGAACCATGTGTTGCTTCTAGCAACTCCTCATATCATTGAGACGTGAAGGCTAGGTTAAAACGAAGATTAGAAAATCTGTTGTTCAACTGAGATTCAATCCTGTAACCTCATTGGTTCCCAGGCATTTGCTTTACTGCTAGCCCACCAGGCCCAACATGTATGGAGATAATTCATCTATAGGTTTTGATGAGAGATATAGCGAGGATGTGACACATCTCGCTGTATCTCTGTTTGCATTGACTTACGAGCTTAAATTTTGGCTTAGAAGCTTAAATTTTTTACATTGCCAAAGAACAGTAGACCTTGCTATTTGACATAAATTTCAACTTGATATCCCTACCTGTTCCTGAGAAAAAGAAGTCTTAACAGCTGGACAGACACACAATGAAGTGATTCAGTAAGGGTTCCATTATAACTGATGGAGATATGGAACCAAAAAAAATGAAGTTTTTTCTTGACAAAGATTTTTGCTCAACAGCATCTGTAGAATGTCATTTCCAACACACTTGATTGAAAAATCACTGTCATGTGCCTGCAGCAGTAATATTCTGTTACAAGGGAACTGTGTCCCATCACCATCCATTTTGTCCAGGTTTTTGGTATAAGTAGGAGTTCGCACAGCTGCTGGGGAAAAAAAAGTCAGCTGAGGTACGAGCAGTTTGTTAGCAATTTCTTGGCAGCAGGTAGCACAGTGAAAAGACTTCACAATGGCAATCCAAGGGTCTTGGGGTCAAGCCACTGTACTGGTACAATCCTCACTCCCCTTACCTACACTGCAAATAAACAGAAATAATGCTCAATATGTTGTATATACGAGGATTGAAACTTAAATAGTGGCGACTATTTATTCACAACCGGTACAAAAGAGTTACATTCTTTTACTGTCCTTCAGAGTAGTCACCATCATTGTGTAGAACCCGTTGCCAGCAATGTGGAAGGCGTAGTATATCTTTAGCCGAGCCTGTTGTGTTGATGGTGCGATTGGAGCAGTCTACTGCCTGCTGACTCTCTGGAACAGTTCTGAAGCGAATGCCACATAGTGGTTCCTTCATCTTTGGAATCAAGCCAAAGTCACAAGGACTTAATTCTGGGGAGTATGGTGGATGGTACAGTACTTCCCAGTCCCATCGGCCGAACAGAGCAGCCACAGCTTGCGCTGTATGCACCCGTGCATTGTCGTGCAAAACGATGGGTGGGTTGCGCAGAAAGTGTTGCCACTTCTTTCGCAAAGCAGGTTGCAGGTGATGCTCCAAAAATGAATGGTAATAAGACTTAAGTCCTTGTGACTTTGATTTGATTCTGAAGATGAAGGAAAAACTTCATGGCATTCACTTCAGAACTGTTCCAGAGATTCAACAGGCAGTGGACCTCTCCATTCGCACTGTCAACAGAACAGACTCTGCTAACGGTATACTAAGCCTTCCCCATTCATGGCAATGGGTTCTACACAATGCTGGTGACTACTTTGAAGGACAGTAACAGGTGCAAACATGTAACTCTTTTGTATCAGTTATGAATAAATAGTTGCCACTATTTAAGTTCCAACCCTCGTATTAATATCTTCATAAAAGGCACAGAAAGGAAAGGCAAAAGAAAATTGGACTTGCAAGTAATTTCCAACAAAGGATAGTATTTACGAGGTGTGGCTAGAAAAAAACCGGACTAGTACTGGTGAAACAATAAAACGAATGCAATAAGGCTGAAAGTCGCGTGGCCTGTCACGTGACTCTCGCTCCGCCTACTGCTCGAGTTTCATCTGCCTCCTGCACTCAGTCTGCCCGTAGCGTCTGTTTTAAGTAGTTGACGTTTTGTCTGTGTGTCGGAAAATGTTGAGTGTACAGAAAGAACAGCGTGTTAACATCAAATTTTGTTTCAAACTAGGAAAATCTGCAAGTGAAACGTTTGTAATGTTACAACAAGTGTACGGCGATGATTGTTTATCGCGAACACAAGCGTTTGAGTGGTTTAAACAATTTAAAGATGGCCGCGAAGACACCAGTGGTGACACTCGCACAAGCAGACCATTGTCAGCAAAAACCGATGCAAACATTGAAAAAATCGGTAAACTTGTTAGACAAGATCGCCGTTTAACAATCGGAGCAGTGTCTGAGTTAACAGGAGTTGACAAGGAAAGAGTTAGGCAGATTCTTCATGAAAGTTTCAACATGAACAAAGTGTGTTCAAAAATGGTTCCAAAGTGTCTCACAATTGAACAGAAGGAACGCCGAAGAATGATTTGTTCTGACATCCTGGAAAACATTGAAAGTGATCCCACCTTCTTACAAAATGTTATTACTTGCGATGAATCATGGTTTTTTACTTACGATCCCGAAACTAAACGCCAATCGATGCATTGGAAAACTCCTGGTTCTCCACGACAAAAAAAGCACGAATGTCAAAATCGAAATTCAAGGCAATGATGATTGTTTTTTTTTTTTACATCAAAGGGATTGTGCACATTGATTGGGTACCAGAGGGACAAACAGTGAATCAGCATTACTACATTAGTGTCCTGGCTACCCTACGTGAGCGAGTACGGAGAAAACGTAACGATTTGTGGAGGAAAAAAGTCATGGATCCTTCACCACTGCATTGTCAGTGAAGACGTTTTTGGCAAAACACAACACTCCCATCTTAGATCATCCACCCTACTCACCTGATTTGGCCCCCTGTGACTTTTTTCTTTTCCCTAAAATCAAGTCAGCTTTGAAAGGAACTAGATTTAAGACTGTTGAAGCAGTAAAAGAAAAAGCGACGGAAGTAATGTATGGACTTACCGAAAATGATCTGCAGCATTGCTATGAACAGTGGAAAATTCGTATGGAGCGGTGTAGAGACCGAGGAGGAGAGTACATTGAAGGAGATAACATGAAATTGTAAATAATTGTAAATAAATGTTTTTTCCAGCATCAGTTCGGTTTTTTTCTAGCCGCACCTCGTACAATGTCCATGAGGACTCTGCAAATAAATTTCCAGGTATGGATAGTAATTAAAGCATATGTGATTTTGTATTCTGTTAGTTTCAATCTGACTTTCGAGCAACCCTCGGCTGCTGCACATGAACAATAGATTTCCCTGTTTTTATGATGAATATCACTTCAATACATGTAAATCATCATCTGTAATACAATGAAAAAATCTAATTTTATGTATGAAGGTCTCATGTATGCTTTACACTCCCTGCCTGGAAATTTATTTGCAATTCCAAATTTTTCTTTTCCTTCGCTTTTCATACTGTCAACGAAAGTATCAATGATTACAATATAAGTAACATAATAATTTAAAATTAAAAAATAAGAGGTTCTGCTAAGGGACTTCACTCCACAACCCTTGGATTACCAATCTGAAGTCTTTTCGCTGTGCCAACCACTGACTGGAATCTGCTCTAACATAAATGACTCATGCGTTGTCTGATCCCTGTCAAAAATACTATTTTATCTAAATGATATCAATATAATGGAAGGAAACATTCCACGTGGGAAAAATTATATATAAAAACAAAGATGAGGTGACTTACCGAACAAAAGCGCTGGCAGGTCGATAGACACACAAACAAACACAAACATACACATATCTTTGTTTTTATATATAATTTTATCTAAATGCTTGGATATCAGGAGCTCCCACTTCTGTCACCTTCACTTCTGGCCAAGCCATGTATATACCGTAAGTTTGGATGAAATCAGTGACGATGACTAGGTGCGATTCCATTGTTAGCCAAATACATTACTAACAAAAATTTTTGGCGTGTCATTACTTCATAAGACACATTGTGCTACTTGCTTGTCAGAAAGTAGGGCTCAAACAAAAACAAATAATCTTTTCCTTAGTGTCGTCTTGCAGAATGACGTCAGTTACAAATGCAGGCTGGTCCATAGATTGATTCTTCTATGCAATGGTATTATCATAGCAGTCGTTGTGCACTAGTTTCCGTACTGCAGGAACTTTTCAGTGATTCATGGCATGAGCAGAGAGATTAAAGGTATTGATTTGATTGATTTGATTTCAACAGGGGAGCTAAAACAGCTTAGATCTAACCTGCCACTGCCCACACCGAAACTAGGTTTATTGTGCGGTATCGCTCCCTGTATATCTAGTGAAGCCAACCAGTGCCCTTGAATAGTGCAAGGAGTCCCTCTACCAGTTTTTTGTTAGACACAATTTTTTCAGGTCTAGTTGTCCCGAAGATTCTGTATCTTTTACTCTCCAATGCCATGCATTCAAAATTAGGTGTGATGCAGTTTCTTCACCCTCATCACAGACCCTACATTTAGGGTCCTCTTCCATTATACCCATTTTTTGTAGGTGTCTTTCGAAGTTCCCATGGCCGGTCATCAGTCCAGTCATGAGTTTGCTCTCTTTCCTGTTCAATCCCAGGATTACAGAGCTTCTTTTAAAACATGACTTGGGCATCATTACCTTACCATGTTTTTGTTTATGGACCTTGGTCCAATATCCTATGTACTGTTTCTTAAGCCAGTTCCGTAGTTCTAATTCGATCATAGCTTTGGTGATTGTCAAGACAGGTTCCGGTCCAATAAATGGAGTTGTTGCCCCCATCCTAGCCAATCTATCGGCTTGTTCATTGCCACAGATACCTGAGTGGCCAGGGACCCACACTAGGTACACCCTATTGCTTCTCCCTAGCTCCACCAGAACCCTGTGGCAATCTGCAACAATCTTAGATCTTGTTGCAGGAGCTGCCAATGATTTCAGGTCTGCCTGGCTGTCTGAATAGATGTAGATGCTACGATCATTGTAGCACCCACTCATATTCTCCTCCACACATGCCCTGATCGCAGTAATTTCGGCTTGGAATACAGAGGCCATTTTCCCTAGAGAGATGCTGCTCTCCAGTCTTGGCTGAACCCTGTGCAACCCTGCCCCAACGCCTTGATCTGTTTTCAGTGAACCAGATGATGTCCCCCGTACAGTGTCGAACTGTTTTCTCCCACTGCTCCCTACTTCCAATTATTATGTTGTATGGCTTGTCGAAGCAGTTAGGAGTTGTTATATAGTCAGCGGGCATTTCCCCAGCCATACTTATATTTACCTCATTCACTATGTTAGTGTGTGATTCTGGATATCCAAATGAGACCCAGTTTTGGCCAGTTTTAAGTCTGTATGCCCCAGCTGCTGCCTCCATCTTAACCCAAAGGTGAAGTGGAGGCATGTCCAGCATGGCTTCCATTCCAGCGGTTGGTGTGCTGCTAATTTCGCCCGTTATGGCTAAGCAGGCCAATCTCTGCACCTTAGCAAGCTCTTTAGCAGCAACCCACTGTTGTACCTTCCTCCACCACACTACAGCCCCATAGGAAATCCTGGGTCTAACCACTGTGGTGTATACCCAGTGCATACCCCTGGGGCTTTGGGCCCTGTTTTTGCCACAAGCCCTCCTAGTACTTTTTGCCTTGGAGCAGGTGCTCTTAATATGAGGGGTCCAAGTTAGCTTCTCATCCAAGGTTACCCCTAGATATTTCACTGTCCTCTTCACAGGTCGAGTTTCATCGAAGAGCTTTAGATTCCAACTTGCATACTGAATATGTCTCTTTGTAAATGGCACCATGACAGTCTTCTTAGGATTAACTCTCAGATCCTGTTTAATGCACCATTTTTGCACAATGTCCAACCCTCCTTGTGCCATATTCCTGACTGTGTCAGTGAATTTGCCAAGGTCATCTGCTTATCCTTGGCAGAAGCATTGTCTGGAATTTAGTTTCTCAATGAGTTCGTTCACCACACTAGAGGAGACGAAACTCCTCCATGTGGGCAACCTCTAGTTGTCTTCCATAAAAACACGGGAGAACTGCCGGATATCAGTAACGTCCTGCCACGATATTTCGGCGCAGAGTCGTCTGGCCATCTTCAGGTGAGTGCCACTGTAGTAGTACTGGCGAGTATGCGCTGAGCTCCGCTATTTAAAGCCTTCTGAGGTGACATTGCGCATGCGCTGCTCAGCGTGCGCGTTCATAACGGCTCCGTGCACTGCGCCTCGCGCTCTCCACTGTGAAAGCCAGGCGTGCCGGTATCAGGTCAATTTCCATCTTTATGCAGATAACTACGTCGGCTACGAAGTTTCTGTATAACAGGATTCCAAGCAGAGTTTAGCTGATAACCGCTATCTCGATTGATGAGGTCTCGTTGTCAGACAATCTTATTTCCACAGATTCATTGATAATCGAGCTCCAAAAGTTTGATGTGTGGGCCAAAGGTTTTGTGTCATTGTAATTCATGGAATGGTCTGTGGAATTATCAATGAATCTGTGGAAATAAGATTGTCTGACAACGAGACTCTCATCAATCGAGATAGTGGTTATCAGCTAAGCTCTGCTTGGAATCCTGTTATAGAGAAACTTCGTAGCCGACGTAGTTATCTGCATAAAGATGGAAATCGACCTGATACTGACACGCCAGGCTTTCACAGTGGAGGGCGCGAGGCGCAGCGCACGGAGCCGTTATGATTATGAACACGCACGCTGAGTAGCGCATGCGCAATGTCACCTCAGAAGGCTTTAAATAGCGGAGCTCAGATCGTACTCGCCAGTACTACTACAGTGGCACTCACCTGAAGATGGCCAGAAGACTCTGTGCCGAAATATCGTGGCAGGACGTTACTGATATCCGGCAGTTCTCCTGTGTTTTTATGGAACAATCAGTATGCCGGGAAAGCTTTAAACATCACCTCTAGTTGTCTTAATTACCATGTTTTCATTCATCATGGTAGCCTCTACCTTCCTTCCACTTAGCATGGCTCTGGTCTACCTACATATAGTGGTCCCCAGATCATGCACCTCTGCTGCCCTTGCCATGGAATCGAAGGTCGTGCTACTAAAGGCCCCCTCGATATCCAGGAAGATGCAGAGGGCTATTTCTTGGAAGTGAAGTGCTTTTTCCACCTTCCCGACAAGTTGGTGGAGAGCTGTTTCACACGATTTACCAAGGCAAACCTACGTTTCTAGCATTTGTAGACTTAGAGAAAGCTTTTGACAATGTTGACTGGAATACTCTCTTTCAAATTCTAAAGGTGGCAGGGGTAAAATACAGGGAGCGAAAGGCTATTTACAATTTGTACAGAAACCAGATGGCAGTTATAAGAGTCGAGGGACATGAAAGGGAAGCAGTGGTTGGGAAGGGAGTAAGACAGGGTTGTAGCCTCTCCCCGATGTTGTTCAATCTGTATATTGAGCAAGCAGTAAAGGAAACAAAAGAAAAATTCGGAGTAGGTATTAAAATTCATGGAGAAGAAATAAAAACTTTGAGGTTCGCCGATGACATTGTAATTCTGTCAGAGACAGCAAAGGACTTGGAAGAGCAGTTGAATGGAATGGACAGTGTCTTGAAAGGAGGATATAAGATGAACATCAACAAAAGCAAAACAAGGATAATGGAATGTAGTCTAATTAAGTCAGGTGATGCTGAGGGAATTAGATTAGGAAATGAGGCACTTAAAGTAGTAAAGGAGTTTTGCTATTTGGGGAGCAAAATAACTGATGATGGTCGAAGTAGAGAGGATATAAAATGTAGGCTGGCAATGGCAAGGAAAGCGTTTCTGAAGAAGAGAAATTTGTTAACATCCAGTATTGATTTAAGTGTCAGGAAGTCATTTCTGAAAGTATTCGTATGGAGTGTAGCCATGTATGGAAGTGAAACATGGACGATAAATAGTTTGGACAAGAAGAGAATAGAAGCTTTCGAAATGTGGTGCTACAGAAGAATGCTGAAGATTAGATGGGTAGATCACATAACTAATAAGGAAGTATTGAATAGGACTGGGGAGAAGAGAAGTTTGTGGCACAACTTGACCAGAAGAAGGGATCGGTTGGTAGGACATGTTCTGAGGCATCAAGGGATCACCAATTTAGTATTGGAGGGCAGCGTGGAGGGTAAAAATCGTAGAGGGAGACCAAGAGATGAATACACTAAACAGATTCAGAAGGATGTAGGTTGCAGTAGGTACTGGGAGATGAAAAAGCTTGCACAGGATAGAGTAGCATGGAGAGCTGCATCAAACCAGTCTCAGGACTGAAGACCACAACAACAACAACCTTGTTGGTATGCGTGTTAGTTCAGGTGTAGAGGGACCCTGCATAGCCTCCTCTCCCCAACATATACATTAACCAGTTTTTCCAGTGTTTTGAGAATGAAGGAGTACATACTGATTGGTCTCATATCCTTGGCCTTGGTATGATCAATTCTCCCTGGCTTTGGAATGAAGGCAACCTTCACTGCCATCGAAGCATTGGGAATGATTCCTACTGCTAGGCTAACCCTGAATAGCCTATGTTGGACTCTTATAAGCTTTCCTCCTGCCTATTACAGGAGACCTGGCAAAATTACATCTGGGCCAGGAACTTGAATGGCTGGAATGTTCCCACTGCCCACTGGATTTTGTTGAAGTTCACACACTCCTTGGCCGATTCCCAGTCCTCTCTTCGAGTGTCTGAGAACCATTGTCTCTCTGGGGTCACATACTGGTCTGTGTTAGCCGGCAGAGCATATTGAGGAAAGTGAGTTTTGAGGAGAAATTCCAGCATCTCATGTGCTGTCTTTGTATATTCCCCATCCTCCTTCCTCATCGTACCTCCTGGATTAGTTGGTACTCTAGTGAGAATCTTGTGAAGTCTGGATTGTGCAGCCATGCCTTCCACTTCCTCACAGAATGCCTTCCTGGATGCCTCATTTGCTTGTCTTATTGCAAGGTTGTAACTGACAAGGGCCTCACGATATTTAGCCCATTGTCCTTTGCGTCTCGCAATATTAAACAGTCTCCGTACCTGTTTTCTTTGCATTTCCAATTTGTTATTCCACCAAGGAACATTACTATTTGTGCACTTCCTGGTGATTGTGCAGTTGTCTTGATATGAGGTCACTATGGCACGCGTAACAGCCTCTGCTACTTCCTCAAATTCTAATGGCTTCCTTATCGTGATTTTAATTTCCGATAAGCCTAAGTCAAGGTCCCTCCTATATGTCTCCCAGTCTGTTTTCCTGGGATTTCTGTAAGTCATGGTCTGTCTGATTCCCATTTCAACCTTGAATTTAATGTACATGTGGTCCGATGAGGATGGCTCCAACACCACATGCCATTGTTTGACATAGCTACCCATCGTCAGGGAACCAAATGTTATGTCAATTACTTCTTCCCTTCTGCTATTTCTGAATGTAGGTTCATTGCCTCTATTCAGGACGTCTAAGTTGTTAGCTAAGAGGAATTCAAGAAGGTACTCACCTCTACTGTTGGTGTCCTTGCTGCCCCACACTAGGTTGTGGGCATTGGCGTCGCACCCCACCAGCAGTTGGTCACCTTGCCGATGGCAAGTCTCTACCAGTCTCCTCACCTCCAAGGGAGGGGGAGAACTGTCTTCGTAAGGAAGGTATGCTGAGGCCAAGACAATTTCCCTCGTGATACCTTCCTCACATTGCTGCATTTTGATAGTCACTAAGTCCCTAGAGCAGAAATCCATCATTGGCAGGAAAGAAATGCTGTTTCTAACATCGATGCATGTTCTGGAGTTTCTTAGATTTCTAGCATAGATCAGTTTACCTCCAGTGCCTCCGAGGCCCGATACACCCCCTTTGTATAAATAGGGTTCTTGTATCCGGGCCACGTCCACTTCCTGTCGCCCCAGGCAGCAGTTCAGGGCGGCAGAGGCCTCTTTACTGTGCTGCAGATTAATCTGCAGCACCTCCAGGCTCTGTCTTACTGCCATCTTTGAGGTCTTTGAGAACCCTGATGGTGACCTGCGAGAACCCTAAAAACAGTTTCAGGTCCTGCTCCCACATCACCTTCAGGGGCTTCTCACATAACTCCACCACCAGGGTTTGTCCTTCTGGAGCAACCTTCTGGTTAATCACTCTCCAGTCTTCTGTCGGGACTTTTGGGTTCTGGGCCCCTATTTTCCCGAACAGAGTCTTTGGAGAGACTTCCTTAAGGATCTTGGGTACCCATAATGATATCTTTGCGGTCTTAAGAAGCTCCTCTGCCGTCTTGACCAGCAGCTTCGCATCTTCTCATGGGGATATCATGGGCGCCTTGTCCTTGAGTCATTCTACTGTGTGCACCCCCTCACAGACAAAAATGAGTGCACCATGGTCTAGATAGACCCTCCTGAAGTTGGGACCTGGGCCAGCGTCCCCCCCCCCCCCCCCCCCCAATCTTTTCAAAGAGGGCCATCTGTACTAGTTCCTCCTGCTGCGAGGTAATGGCCACCAGTGGATAACCTTCCTGGATAACTGCCATCCTAAAAACTGAGACTGCAGTACTATAGGTCTATTTCCCTATTTCTTGCCTCAGTTTTTTCTGGACTCACTTATCCAGGGAGGAGGGAGTCTTTGATTCTTCCCTTATCCGCTTACTAACTGTCTCTGACATTGTGGGGGTCTGCGTGTCCCCTTCAACCTGAGACAGTTTTTCCCTGGGGGTCTTGGGTTCTAGTCCCTTTACTTCTCTCCATTTGTGTTTAGGAAGCCATTCTTTTCCTTCCTTTTCCCTCTGTTCCCTGAGTAGCTTCCTCCTTTGGGCCCCAGACAAGCCTTTGATCTTAATCTGGTCTAGCTTCTCGGTTACAGTTCCCACTTCTGTCTCAAGTCTAGACCCTGATTCAGTAGTGGAAGTGCCTTCCATTGGTTCAGTCCCCGAAGTTTGGGTTTCTGAGGTCTCAATTTGCCCCTCAGTTTCTTTTTCTGTAATCGTGTCCATGTTGGTCCCACGAGATTTGTGGATCTAGAAGGTTCACGCCACAAATATCCCATGCGGTGTAAGGCTAATTACTCAGGGAGGTCGCCCGGTATCCCTGAGGCTCTGTTTGCGACACATCTTCCCATGTGCCACGCACCCCTCAGCACGGATCGCATCACACCTTGGGTTGGGTCAGGGAATAGGGTAGGACTAGGAGTGGATAGGGAAGAGGGGACGTTATGGGACCCTCTTACTCTGATCCATCGGCTGAGGCCTTTCCGGCAGTAGGTCCTCTACCTTCGGCATAGCTCTCAGCTCCCCGCGGATACGCAAGCCTCTCCACCCACACGGACAGTGCTTCGTCAAGGTAGTGTCCCCCAGAGAGGGATTAAAGGTATTACTCTAAATTTCTCTGAAGCATTTGAATATTGTAGATTGATGTGTGGGTGACTAATTTTTTCAAAGCAAAATCGTATTGAATAACTGTTCACACTCATCTTTCTTATACTGTGACATTTCATGATGCTAACTGATCTAAAAGTGTGGCAAAACTAAAGATATTTTGGGTAGAAGTGGTAAAGTAGCATTTTATTTACTTTTTTTTAGTTTGTAACGGAGTTCCTATTTTCTTTAACTATCAGGGAATTGTATATAAAAACTATATGTAATTGTTTTGGAGTTCCTTATGGAAGATCCTAGAAATGAAAAAAGTCTACAAGGTAATTGCTACTCTTATATTCATACACCGATGTCTTACAGCATTTTGAGGAAAAAGGTATTCATTGCACAGAAGCAGGTAATAAACACACATGATGACCATGCTTGAACCTCTAGTAAACAGTTCTTCTAACAGTAGGACTTGTTGACAACAGCTTTATAGTACATTTGATCCTGTATGGAGTTTGTCAGTGTGACACAGAAAGGTGTAATATAATGTAACTGAATAGACAAGAAAAAATCCATTCACCAAGCGGCACCAGGAGAACATGCACAAAAGTTAACAAAATGTGCAAGCTTTTGGAGCCAGTTGTTCCTTTTTCTAGTGGCAGGGTTGAAGGGCGGAGAAGAGGGATGAAGCGAAAGGACCGGCATGAGGTTTAGGAACTGAGGAGAATTATGGAAAAGTCGTCCAGTACCCCACCCATAGGAGACTTACTGAGCGCTGGGCGGGGGGGGGGGGGGGGCAGGTATAAGAGGAGGAGAAACCAATTGTTGGGGACTGTACTGGATGAGTCTTGAAAACCTGAGAGCTTAAAGGTTGAAGTGGGGGTAATAAGCAAGACAGAGGTTACTTGGTAGATATTGTGCAAGAGAAGAGCAGAAAGGTAAGTATGTAATACATAGTAGAGGTGGGGATGGGGAAAAATAGACAAATTAGAAAATAAAAGATATGGAAAACTAAAAGGGAGTGAAGAAAAGAATAGTTACTGAGAAGAAATGTTGACATAGAAGAAATTAACATAAATGAAGGCCACTTTAGTGGCGAGAACCAAGGGCATGTAACACCAATTCTCATGTGCGTAGTTTGAGAAACTGGTGTCGGAGCTGTCACGTTGTAGAGCCGGCCCTGCAACAAGATATTGTGTGTTGCCAGTATACACCCTCTGTCTATGCTCATTCATCCAAACTGATAACAACTTGGTGGTAGTCATACCAATGTGCACTGAAGAGCCAAAGAAACTGGTGCACCTGCTTAATATTGTGTAGGTTCCAAGCAGGCTTGCAGAAGTGCTGGAACACGAAGTGGCATGGACTCAACTAATGTCTAAAGTAGTGCTGGAGGGAACTGACACCATTAATCCTGCTGGGCTGTCCATAAATCCCTAAGAGTACGAGGGGTGGAGATCTCTTCTGAACAGCACTTTATAAGGCATACTAGATATGTTCAATAATGTTCATGTCTGGGGAGTTCGGTGGCCAGTGGAAGTGTTTAAACTCAGCTAGAGCCACTCTGTAGCAATTCTGGACTTGTGGGGTGTTGTATTGTCTTGCTGTAATTGCCCAAGTCTGTCAAAATGCACAACAGACATGAACAGATGCAGGTGGTCAGACAGGATGCTTACGTGTGTATCATCTGTTAGTCGTATTTAGACATATCAGGGGTCCCACATCAGTCGAACTGCACACACCCCATACCATTACAGAGCCTCCACCAGCTCGAACAGTCCCCTGTTGTCTCCATACCTGTACATATCCATCCGCTCGTTACAACTTAAATTGAGGCTAGTCCGACCAGGTAACATGTTTCCAGTCATCAACAGTCCAATGTTTGTGTTGACAGGCCCAGTCGAAGCATAAAGCTTTGTGTCGTACAGTCATCAGTGGTACGAGTCGGTCTTCAGCTCCGAAAGCCCATATCGATGATATTTTGTTAAGTGGTTCGCACACTGTCACTTGTTGATGACCCAGCATAGAAATCTGTAGCAATTTGCGGAAGAGTTGCACTTCCGTCATGTTGAACGTTTCTCTTCAGTTGTCATTGGTCTCATTCTTGCAGGATCTTTTTCCGACTGCAGCGATGTCAGATATTCAATGTTTTACCAGATTCCTGATACTCACAGTACACTCATCAAATGGTTATATAGGAAAGTCCACACTTGATCGCTACCTCAGAGATGCTGTGTCCCACTGCTCGTGCACTGACTGTAACACCACGTTCAAACTCGCTCAGATCTTCATAACTTGCCATTGTAGCAGCAGTCGCCAATCTATCAACTGCGCCAGACACTTGTCTTACATAGCCGTTGCTGTCAGCATCGCTGTATTCTGCCTTTTTACATATCTCTGTATTTGAATACTTCACATGCTGTACTAGTTTCTTTGGCGCTTCAGTGTAGAAGGCCAAACAGTGTTTACATAATAGCTGGTATAGGAAATGCGTCTTTTTACAAATGGCTCTCAGTTCCACAGTATATGTTTTGCCAGTTACAGGGCCGGTATATGTGTTGGTAGGAGGCTTAAAGAGGGCAAGTCTTACCTTAGGGACAGTAACAGGTGTAGGAGCCATATGGGAGGGAAATGGATGCAGGAGGAGCATAAGGTTTGATAAGGATATTGTGGAAATCGGGGGATGTGATGAAAAGCTGTTCTAGATGTGATGGGCAGAATATCGGGCAGAATGGACTTCATTTAAAGACATGATTTTAGGAAGTCATAGCTTTGTCAAAGTAGGTGATTAATACATTGAAGACCAGGATAGTACTGAGTGACAAGAGGTATACTCCTAAGTTATTTTTTGGAGGTATCAGCGGTACCAGGATTGAATGTGATGGCCTTGGAAATCTGCTTTTGTACATCTACATCTACATTTATACTCGGCAAGCCACTCAACGGTGTGTGGCGGAGGGCACTTTACGTGCCACTGTCATTACCTCCCTTTCCTGTTCCAGTCATGTATGGTTCGCGGGAAGAACGACTGTCTGAAAGCCTCCGTGCGCGCTCTAATCTCTCTAATTTTACATTCGTGATCTCCTCGGGAGGTATAAGTAGGGGGAAGCAATATATTCGATACCTCATCCAGAAACGCACCCTCTTGAAACCTGGCGAGCAAGCTACACTGCGATGCAGAGCGCCTCTCTTGCAGAGTCTGCCACTTGAGTTTGATAAACATCTCCGTAACGCTATCACGGTTACCAAATAACCCTGTGACGAAACGTGCCGCTCTTCTTTGGATCTTCTCTATCTCCTCCGTCAACCCGATCTGGTACGGATCCCACACTGATGAGCAATACTCAAGTATAGGTCGTACGAGTGCTTTGTAAGCCACCTCCTTTGTTGATGGACTACATTCTCTAAGGACTCTCCCAATGAATCTCAACCTGGTACCCACCTTACCAACAATTAATTTTATATGATCATTCCACTTCAAATCGTTCTGCACGCATACTCCCAGATATTTTACAGAAGTAACTGCTACCAGTGTTTGTTCCGCTATCATATAATCACGCAATAAAGGATCCTTCTTTCTATGTATTCGCAATACATTACATTTGTCTATGTTAAGGGTCAGTTGCCACTCCCTGCACCAAGTGCCTATCCGCTGCAGATCT
Organism: Schistocerca serialis cubense; assembly: GCF_023864345.2. NCBI lineage: Eukaryota > Metazoa > Arthropoda > Insecta > Orthoptera > Acrididae > Schistocerca > Schistocerca serialis. The sequence continues at coordinate 388,867,616 of NC_064641.1, read as the reverse complement.
TCCTGCATTTCGCTACAATTTTCTAATGCTGCAACTTCTCTGTACACTACAGCATCATCCGCGAAAAGCCGCATGGAACTTCCGACACTATCTACTAGGTCATTTGTATATATTGTGAAAAGCAATGGTCCCATAACACTCCCCTGTGGCACGCCAGAGGTTACTTTAACATCTGTAGACGTCTCTCCATTGATAACAACATGCTGTGTTCTGTTTGCTAAAAACTCTTCAATCCAGCCACACAGCTGGTCTGATATTCCGTAGGCTCTTACTTTATCAGGCGACAATGCGGAACTGTATCGAACGCCTTCCGGAAGTCAAGAAAAATAGCATCTACCTGGGAGGGTGTATCTAATATTTTCTGGGTCTCATGAACAAATAAAGCGAGTTGGGTCTCACACGATCGCTGTTTCCGGAATCCATGTTGATTCTTGCATGGTAGATTCTGGGTTTCCAAAAACGACATGATACTCGAGCAAAAAACATGTTCTAAAATTCTACAACAGATCGACGTCAGAGATATAGGTCTATAGTTTTGCGCATCTGCTCGACGACCCTTCTTGAAGACTGGGACTACCTGTGCTCTTTTCCAATCATTTGGAACCTTCCGTTCCTCTAGAGACTTGCGGTACACGGCTGTTAGAAGGGGGGCAAGTTCTTTCGCGTACTGTGTGTAGAATCGAATTGGTATCCCGTCAGGTCCAGCGGACTTTCCTCTGTTGAGTGATCCCAGTTGCTTTTCTATTCCTTGGACACTTATTTCGATGTCAGCCATTTTTTCGTTTGTGCGAGGATTTAGAGAAGGAAGTGCAGTGCGGTCTTCCTCTGTGAAACAGCTTTGGAAAAAGGTGTTTAGTATTTCAGCTTTACGCGTGTCATCCTCTGTTTCAATGCCTTCATCATCCCGGAGTGTCTGGATATGCTGTTTCGAGCCACTTACTTGTCATCCTCTGTTTCAATGCCTTCATCATCCCGGAGTGTCTGGATATGCTGTTTCGAGTCACTTACTGATTTAACATAAGACCAGAACTTCTTAGGATTTTCTGTCAAGTCAGTTCATAGAATTTTACTTTCGAATTCACTGAACGCTTCACGCATAGCCCTCCTTACGCTAACTTTGACATCGTTTAGCTTCTGTTTGTCTGAGAGGTTTTGGCTGCGTTTAAACTTGGAGTGAAGCTCTCTTTGCTTTCGCAGTAGTTTCCTAACTTTGTTGTTGTACCACGGTGGGTTTTTCCCGTCCCTCACAGTTTTACTCGGCACGTACCTGTCTAAAACGCATTTTACGATTGCCTTGAACTTTTTCCATAAACACTCAACATTGTCAGTGTCGAAACAGAAATTTTCGTTTTGATCTGTTAGGTAGTCTGAAATCTGCCTTCTTGCTAAACAGATAAACCTTCCTCCTTTTTTTTTTTTTTTTTTTATATTCCTATTAACTTCCATATTCAGGGATGCTGCAACGGCCTTATGATCACTAATTCCCTGTTCTGCACATACAGAGTTGAAAAGTTCGGGTCTGTTTGTTATCAGTAGGTCCAAGATGTTATCTCCACGAGTCGGTTCTCTGTTTAATTGCTCGAGGTAATTTTCGGATAGTGCACTCAGTATAATGTCACTCGATGCTCTGTCCCTACCACCCGTCCTAAACATCTGAGTGTCCCAGTCTATATCTGGTAAATTGAAATCTCCACCTAAGACTATAACATGCTGAGAAAATTTATGTGAAATGTATTCCAAATTTTCTCTCAGTTGTTCTGCCACTAATGCTGCTGAGTCGGGAGGTCGGTAAAAGGAGCCAATTATTAACCTAGCTCGGTTGTTGAGTGTAACCTCCACCCATAATAATTCACAGGAACTATCCACTTCTACTTCACTACAGGATAAACTACTACTAACAGCGACGAACACTCCACCACCGGTTGCATGCAATCTATCCTTTCTAAACACCGTCTGTACCTTTGTAAAAATTTCGGCAGAATTTATCTCTGGCTTCAGCCAGCTTTCTGTACCTATAACGATTTCAGCTTCGGTGCTTTCTATCAGCGATTGAAGTTCCGGCACTTTACCGACTGCTGCTTGGTCCCCGCATGTCCTGACTTTGCCCCGCACCCGTTGAGGCTGTTGCCCTTTCTGTACTTGCCCAAGGCCATCTAACCTAAAAAACCGCCCAGCCCACGCCACACAACCCCTGCTACCCGTGTAGCCGCTTGTTGCGTGTAGTGGACTCCTGACCTATCCAGCGGAACCCGAAACCCCACCACCCTATGGCGCAAGTTGAGGAATCTGCAGCCCACACAGTCGCAGAACCGTCTCAGCCTCTGATTCAGACCCTCCACTCGGCTCTGTACGAAAGGTCCGCAGTCAGTCCTGTCGACGATGCTGCAGATGGTGAGCTCTACTTTCATCCCGCTAGCGAGACTGGCAGTCTTCACCAAATCAGATAGCCGCCGGAAGCCAGAGAGGATTTCCTCCGATCCATAGCGACACACATCATTGGTGCCGACATGAACGACCACCTGCAGATGGGTGCACCCTGTACCCTTCATGGCACCCGGAAGGACCCTTTCCACATCTGGAATGACTCCCCCCGGTATGCACACGGAGTGCACATTGGTTTTCTTCCCCTCTCTTGCTGCCATATCCCTAAGGGGCCCCATTACGCGCCTGACGTTGGAGCTCCCAACTACCAGTAAGCCCACCCTCTGTGACCGCCTGGATCTTGCAGACTGAGGGGCAACCTCTGGAACAGGACAAGCAGCCATGTCAGGCCGAAGGTCAGTATCAGCCTGAGACAGAACCTGAAACCGGTTCGTCAGACAAACTGGAGAGGCCTTCCGTTCAGCCCTCCGGAATGTCTTTCGCCCCCTGCCACATCTTGAGATGACCTCCCACTTTACCACAGGTGAGGGATCAGCCTCAATGCGGGCAGTATCCCGGGCAACCACAGTCGTAGTTCGATCGGGGGATACGTGGGACGAGCTGGCCGTCCGCGACAAACCCCCATCTGGACCCCCACAGTGATGCCCATTGGCAACAGCCTCAAGCTGTGTGACCGAAGCCAACACTGCCTGAAGCTGGGAGCGAAGGGATGCCAACTCAGCCTGCATCCGAACACAGCAGTTGCAATCCCTATCCATGCTAAAAACTGTTGTGCGAAGAACGTCTGAACTAATCTACAGAGAGCACAAACAAATCGACACAAAATTTAAATGGTTATTAAAATACAAGATTGCCTAGTAAATGCAGTAATGCTGCTACTTGCGCACTGCTGACACACTGCTCGGCGGCGGAAGGAGACTACGCGATTTTACACTATTCAGGTACTAAAACGCGATGCTACAACTATCAAATACTATAATACGCTCGAAATTTATGAATTAAACAATGCAAGTACCAAAAACACGCAAAGAAATTAAGAATTAAACTATGTAACAAATGCGTGAGCTAGGAGTATACGACTTGCTGCTGCAGCTGCTTATCCAACGGCGGCAGGGAGCACACTGGGCTGACGGGATAATTACATCCAAGGAAGACTATGGGGAGAATTATGTTTTGTCAGTAGTCTCTGTTGTGCTTATTACCCTATCTTCTACTCTTTAAGCTCTGAGGTTTTCATATCTTGCCTAGTGCAGCCTCTAACAACCAGTCTTTCCTTCTCATCTCATCCGGTAAGTCTCCCTTGACCCGGTGTTCTGGGCAACTTTCCCATAGTTTTCCCCGTTTCCTAAACCTCACCAGCCTTTTCCTTCATCCCTCTTCCTTACACTTCAACCTTTCCACAAAAAGGGAACCACTGGCTCTGAAATCTTGCCCATTTAAATAACTCTGATGCGTTTGCTCCTGCTGCTACATGAGTAATTTTTGTTTGTCTATAGAGTTGCGTTATATTTTCAGAAATTGATTATTTTCATTGACAGATAGGAATAAGGTATTCACCCACAAAAATGTTGACCATGTACCCATTGATATAAAGAACTTAATAAATAGTAAAACTAACTTCAAACACAAACTGAAGTCATATCTGCTTGAAAATTCCTTTTACTTCATGTATTAATTTCTGAATGTTCAGATATGTAGTAGAATGAATGTGTGCTCTGAGAAAGTGTGCTATATTGGAAAACTGACTTGTTCCATGTCATAGTGATAGGTAACAATTATGATCCATAAAGCATGAAAATAACTAAGTAGTACCTGTGTCTAACTTCTCATATGTGGAGGATCTGTCTGATTTCTTTTTCAGATGTAGTATGTATCTGCTTTGCATATAAGATACTAAGACCTTTTTATCCTTGCAGCATGGTGATATATACAATTTCCCCCAGACTGCATTTGATAAGGCATTAGAGAGAGAAGAAGTTGAGGAAGAGCGAGATGAAGAGGAAGAAGAAATTGAGGTAAGTCAAGAGCTTTTTGAAGTATTTCTGTTAACAGGTCTGTTAAAAAATGGAAACAATATTTAATCAGCTTGTTTATGTTTCATCTTGATCCAATTCAGAGGACTTCTGCCCTCTATTTATGTACCTGTGAGTGCGGTGTTTCCAATCATCTGTGCAGCTCTGGAAAGGTTCTCTTGGAATGTCCTTCAGGACATGTGTTGAATTCTTATTACTGTTATGGATAGTGTCCAGATTAAAATCTCTTAGAACTGTTTTTAACTCTGGAATCAAGAAAGTCACACGGAGCAACGAGTGAGCAGAGTGTTGGTTGTGAGAGAATAATCGTACAATTCTTGCTTATTGACAAAGCTAAGTGGGAAGCTATGGTGAAGAAACGATGAGTTGTCTTTTCACAGCTGTGGTCTCTTCGTGTGAGTTTGATCACATAAGTTTTGCAAAACACTTGCATCATGACAATTATTGGCCATTTGACCTTGAGGGGAAAAAATTCTAAATGCGTAATGGATTGAAGCAAAAACTCAAAAACAAACATAAGTCACTAGGAACTGTTTGGTTCTTTAGAGTACAGAGATCCTTTGTCAGTCCATGATATAATGACTGGACATTTGTCTCAGTGTTGTGGCCAGACGCAACAGTCTTCTGTTCTCTGATGATGATGCTGTGCATTTCTGTTTTGTCATCTTCATTTGATTGAACTAGTTTGTCGCAAACATTCCTGTTGCTCCGTGGTCATTGTGCAAGGAGCAAGCTTTGCTGCCACTCAATACATTTTCAAACATCTTATAACATGGATCAGTTGTCATTTCAGTCAATTTTTCTAATGGACAAGAATTACTATACTTCAGATCCTTGACTTTGTCAGGGTGAGCTCTACTAACTGAGGTCAAAATATTCCTTGTCAAGGATCATTTTCAAATGATGGATAGACAGTTTTGAATTGGGAGAACTGTTTGTATCCCTGCATTTGATCTGCTTGCCTGACAGCTCCTTTCAAAACTTTAGTTGTTTCTGTATTTGTTTTCCCCATTTGTGCATAAAATATTATAGTGCAATATTCCTTCCATAAATCTTTCCTCCCTTTGAAATTTGGTCTTTTGATCACATAAATAATAAAAAATAATTTCAGTTTTGCATCTCTCCTAATTTACTAATGAAGAAATTTTATAAGGCTGATTTCTTTAGTCACATTGGTGCCATAAGGAAACAGTCTCACTTTGCTGTGTGTTTTGTGATATTTCTCATTTACTTTTAGAATAATTATTAAAACTAAACAGAGATGATTATAGCTCATTTAAAAAGGTTGCGAATTTTGACAGTTTGGTATGGATTGAATGGAGGGAAGTGTAGTTGTGAGCATGTGCTGCGAGCACCAGAGGGTGGCGATAATGCCAAATGTACCTTAACTCACAGCCATTAGCTAGCCACCAGGCAAAAATTCTTTTGTGGTAAAGGAATGACAGTTCTGAACAGAGCAGTTACATCATTGAATCTTTTATACATACAGTTACAGCATAAAGGGAGCAAACCTCTTCCTTGGACATAGAACTGGAGCCAATTGAAATGATCCTCTCTTAAATGTGTTCTTCCAGCAGCCCTCACGAATCCATGCCTCATAAACTGTCTTTGTGGTATGGCTGACAATTTGAGACCAGTCCTGTGGAGTAACCGTTGCAATGGCTTCTTATGTTAGCATTTCAACCTCACCGAGCATGAACTTCTTGTTATTTTTTGCCACATTACCTTTCACGTGGGACCATAGATTTTCAGTTGGATTTAAATGCGTGTGACGTAAAGCAAGCCAGATTACACTATTCCCTTTAGCATTTTGCCAGTTCACCAACCTGGTTACATGGTGTTTTTGGCTTGTACAGTGCTGCGAACTCCATTAACTCTGCATTATTCAATCCAGGTTCATCTTATCCAGTGGAACAATCCTTTGTGCCCGGAGCAAAATATCTGCTTTCCTCCACTGCATTGTTGGAGCTTTATCCATCATAACAGAGTAGTATGACACATTGTCCTTTTCTGTTGTCAGATTCAGAGGAATATTTTGCAGCAGAACATTAGCAAACCTCTCCATGAAAACTTCGCCATTCATTTCCTGATGATAGTTGTCTTAATTCCTGGAACGGAAGAGCAATAAACAGTTTGGAATGAAGCTGCAAGCAGAGCCAGTGTGAACGATGATGACCCTGCAAAGCCTAAACACAGCTTTCATTGTTCCTTGTGCTGTGTGGTCCATTCCCCCTTTGTCAATGTGTACACGAAATGCTCCTGATGGTGCATAGATATTGGCATCTCCAGGCCACCATGTAACTTCTCTTGCATTGAATGTCACAGACAGAAACTTTTTGAGCTGAATCCAAGCTCATGAAGACAATTTCAAAGTGATGAGCTATTGCCATTGAATAGCTCTGCTTCTTTGAGGCTGTAAAGAAGTTTATGTAGAGTAGAGTACTCCTTGTGTTGATAATAGACACACACATATTTGCACATTGCATCCTGTTTGAATGCATCCGTCTTGGGTACACATATGTCGTAACTACTTTTGTTGCTCAGAGTTTCTTATAGAGAATGAACTGGTGTTGCTTCATCATACACGCCTTCCGTTCTTTCTCCTTCCCAGTTCTCAAATCCATAGATTGGTGAATGTTAAATGCCACTGCTGGTCTTTCCACCACTCATGTAACATCTAAAATCAGTCAGTCACTATTGCGTTCAAGTCCAGAATAACTTTGCACAGACCACGCAAATTCATGGCCGTGACCATGGATTGGAATTCCCCTTCTAACACTTGATATCTTCACAACTGGTGAAAATGCCCTTGGACACCTTCTTTTATTGTGAATCTCATGTTCAGATGTGCTGCACTGTTGTTTTTAATGCAACGCCAATAAAAAAACTCTTGTTCACAACACCTTAAGACTGCAGAACACTTCAGCACCAAAAAATACCGCTTTACAACTAGAGGTGATGAACATAGATGCATGTAACGTGTGACACCACACGATATTGTTTATCCATGGTGTGGAAACGGACATGCTATACCGACAGAACTCCTGGTGGCATGGTAGGAAAAGCTGGCTCGCCATTCTCTCATGTGGACCAAAAGTCAAAAGTTGCAACTAATTTTAAATGCATTGTAGGCATACGTGTTTCATTCCTGTCAGTGCCGAAATCATAGAAATTTCTTGATAACACAGGTTACATGGACTTTGCTTCATGAAAGTTCAAGAGACTTTCAGTGGAATTGTGATAGTTTGTAACCATAAATAAATTGTAATAATGTTTCATCCTTAACACTAAAAGATTAATTCAGAGTAGAAACATCTGATGCTGATAAATCTTCGCTTCCTTAGAAGAGAATACAAGAGAATTGCTGAAATCAAAACAGGGGGAATCTGTTGGTTTAATCTGGTGCAACTCTGAAGAAAAAAAAATATATAATATAATTTAGATGTGTGGAAATCTATTTGTAAGTAGCAAGTGGTATATAGTCATGGTGTTTGATGAGGTGTTTCAGGCTTTCTTTGTGAAATTGATGATTTACAAGTTTTTTAGTTTTTAGTAGAGTATCTTTGTAGAATATTTAAAGAAAAGTCCCTAATTGTCTCTGTCAGTGGTTTAATGCAGATTTTGTTGCTTGCTGTTTGGACTCCAGCCAAACTGAACTATTCAGTTTGGGTAGAGTAAAAACAATGAGCAATGAAATCTGCATATGATAACTGCAAAAACAAGGGAAGATATCGAAATATTGTGCAAAAATAAAGTTAAGACTTGGCTGCAAACCCAAAAACTAGTAAACTATACCATACATGTTTCTTTTCTAGATCAGTAAACAGTTACTATTGTCATAGTCGAATTTGGTTTAATCCACACTCAGAGATTTATGGTCAAAATTAAATTGTATACACACATATTAAATTAGATGGATACTTACCAGTGAGATCAATTGTTTCCTGTTCTTAGGCTGAAGTAGAGTACGAAAATGAATTGGATAAAGAATTGGAAAATGATCAAGAATATGTCATGGCTGGGAGCAGTGATGAGTATGAAAGTGAAGGCAATGACGACATGAATGATGAAGTGGTAAGTACAGTAAGCATTCTGTTTCATAAGTAGCTACTTTCTCAAAAATTGAGCATTAGAAGACTACATATATTACATTTTATATGTATGCTGTATGTTCATGTTTGTTTTTGGCATGTATACAGTGTAATCTATGGCATATTCACCATTGTTAACAATGCATTTGTACGCTTTTATGATAAATTTAATGATAGTCACAATCTTCTTTGTTCCTTCACCTGCTGAAAGGCATTGCATTTTTCCCTTCAAGCAATTACTTCCCAAGTTAAATATGGGAATGGAAAGTTATTTGTGGAATATTAAGACAGTAATAGAAAAACTAGTGGTAATAACTTACATAATAGTTCACCGCATATCAACACGCACATTAACGAAACGGAGAACTTCATTAACTTTTGGTCAGACCTTCTACAGATCTGTAGTGTGTGGACATGCCACCCTCCCCCCTCTTGCCTACCTGCTGTCAGAATGAGCTCACCACTGCTACGTTTCTATTCCCTGCACCTCCTGCCTCTTCAAATAAGCCGTTTACCATCATTCCCCAGCATCTCCTCCTCCTCCTCTCTCTCCTCACCCTGGTTGCGCTGCAATGCAGGCACAATTCAGCTGTGCAGGTGCGTATGTGTGTTTATATTGCGTGTGTATCCTATAGCTCTGAAGAAGGATTTATCTGAAAGTTAGCTGTGTCCTCAGTCTTGATTATGTTTCCATAATTGACTTAGTACGTCTCACTATTCAGTGAATTGTTTTTTTACTCTTTCCATTACTTACTTTCTAACTTTATAGGGACAGTATTAACAAACTAGTCAAAACCTTACATGGAAAATAAAACAAGTGAATGACCACTCTCTGTACAGAGGTGGAAATGGGCAGTGGACAGCACATAAAACATGAACATTATTGTTAATCAGCTATCGAAATTACATTCATCACAGCAAATAGATACAGATAAAGAATGTATAAAAATGCAAGTTTGATAGCCAAGCGACAATAACCTCCTCCTACTTACGTATGTCTCTGCAACCCTACAGTTCGTCTGTATTGTCAGTCACCGTCTGATTCTCCTTCTTCTTTTTAAAGTGTGGTCTGTTCCGAAATACTTGCATGTGTTTCTGAATATTTTATTTTATCTGCTTGTTCTCTTAAAGTATGTGGACATCGTATATTGTCCAGAGACTCTCCTAATAATTTTAGACCAATGATGGTCATGATGGTTGTTTTTATAATTAATTATTGAAGGATGTATAAAATTGTTTGGTAAACAATGGATTGAATAAAAATATGAATTAGGATTGTGAATGAAACAAGAAGTTTACTGTAGACAGTCACTGTTTGTTTATTTCCGCAACACAATTTCGGAACAATGCTTTGTGGAGCAGTTTGACTAAAGATGAACATAAATGTAAATGTGAAAGTAAAGTAACAAATATAGAATACAGTCAATGGTCACAGGCTCCTTCCTCTGTCATGATAAATCACATATAAACCATCGCTGCAAACATTGGTTGATCACAAATTGCGTTTAGAACTAAGAAGTGCAAAGAATGCATAGCAAAATGAAAACACAATTTTGGAGCAAGATTGTGGATATTTTTGTCTGTGTAGATGAGTAGGTCTGTCAGTGTAAATGTCCCCCGTGTTACATAAATTCTTTTCTGCCAATATACTGTATGCACATCTACAAGGGCTGTTGAAAAAGTATCTGACATTTTCACACAGATGAGTGTGTGTTAAAACTACTTTAAAGATGGTCACTCATCAGTGAAGAGTGGAGCACATTCAGGTAGGCCCTCAGCATCCACAGATGAGGTTGTCACTAATCACGTAAGGATCCTTGTGATGAAGGATAGATGACTCACGATCAGAGAACTTGCACACAAGGTTAAAATTAGTATTGGGTCCATTCATTCCATTTCATAGGAACATTTTTACCTCAGGAGGATCCCAGCAAAATCTGTGCCACAGTTGCTAACAACTGAGCTGAAGCAGCATTGTTTGGAGATTGCATGGGACAGGCTGGATACTGTGAACCGTAATGCCAACATTCTTAACACAGTGATTACTGTGATGAGTCTTGGGTCGATAGGTATGACCCAGAAGCAAAGTTCCAGTCTTTGCAATGGAAGCATCCATCGTATCTGAGATGAGAAAGGTGAGGCAGGTCTGCAGCAGTGTGAAAGTCATGCTGACCATCTTCTTTCACCCCAGTGGCATAGTCCATCATGAGTATGCCTACAGAGCACTCTTGGCAATAAGAAGTAATACCAAGATGGGCTGCACTACTTTTGTGAAACAGTGAGATGCAAATGGCTGGACTTTGGGGTAGCAGGCATTTGGCATCTTCACGAAGATGTCCATAAACAGAGTGTGTAGTGATTGCACTTACCTTTCATTGCACACCAACTGGAGCTCTAAAATGTTCCATTCAGTGAGTTGGAATTCAATGCCCTATCCCTTTGCCCTGTTACAGCCCCGGGGTCAGACCACATTGACAACCAAATCAGTGGATTGTCAGCGTCATCTGCTTACCATCTCCAATCGTATGTGGAGCGAGGGTGAATTCACATCCCAGTGGTGAGAAAGCATCATTGTCCTGGTACTGAAACGGGGTATGCGTCCCCTAGAGATAGACAGGTATCGTCCAATTACTCTCACCAATATTCTCTTATAGTTGCTCGAATGCATGGCGAGCCACTGGCTGTGTTGGCTCCTCGAGTCTCTGGGCCTTCTGGCTCATTCCCAGACTGATTTTTGCCCAGGTTTTCTGCTTCTGTTAATTTTGTTTGGATTAAGTCTGCCATCTGAACAGCTTCTGACTGACGGCAACACCTTATTGCTCTAGTCTTCAACCTACAACAGGCTTATGAGGCAACATGGTAACACCACATTCTCACTACCTTGCATTAGTGGTGTCACTGGGGCCCACTTCCACTTTTTGTCTAGAACTTCTTGTCACACTTTACTTTCTTGGGTTCAAATTGATGCTTCCCACAGTAGCCCGCTCCCCCAACTGAAGAAAATGGGGTCTTGCAGGCCACTGTGTCAAGTGTCCCTCACTTTCGAGAGACCATCAATGATCTGTGACAGCAGCAGTGGGGTCTTCAGTATCACAGTAGTACAGCCGTGTTGTTCTTGCTTCATGTTCCTCTCCTTTATTTTTGTTCACTGTGAGATATTGAGGACAGTTGGGGGAAAAATTGATGGCACAGATTCAACTTGAAAGTTATGCCATTGTTTTTCATCCAGATTTTGCATCGAAGCATTTGGTACATTTCAAAATATCTTCGTTTGGAAAATGTAGTTCGCAGACCTGAAAACCATTTAAAACATAATGGTTAGTTAAATGCTCATTCCAATGCATTACCTCTGCAGCTCATAGTCTTATGGTAGCGTTCTCGCTTCACGCGCAGGGGTCCCTGGTTCGATTCCAGGCAGGGTCAGGGATTTTCGCTGCCTTGAGATGACTGGGTGTTGTTCCGTCTTCATCATCATCATTCATCCCCATTACGGTCGGAGAAAGGCAATGGCAAACCACCTCCACTAGGACGTTGCCTAGTCAGCGGTGCGGGTCTCCTGCATCGTCCCCTACGCTCCGTGGAGTATAGGACCCCATCATCATCATCACGAAGATGGTGTACTTGCTCATCATTCTCCATTAATTCAGAGTTTTTTAGTCAAACACAACGTGGCTGTGGTTTGTCAGTCTTCCTGTTTCCCTGGCCTAGCACCAAGTGACTTCTGGCTTTTCCCTAAACTGAAAAATACTCTGAAAGAAACAAGATTTCAGAATGGTGAAGACATGCAGATTTTGATGGAGCAGCTGCCCGCTATACCAAAAGAGGCTTTCAAAAGATGCTTCCAGCAGTGGCAGCAGTGTTGGGAGAGGTGTGTAGGAGCTGAATAGGACTACTTTGAAGGTGACTAGTGTCAGACAGTTGTATCTAAATAAAGATTGATTTTATAAATAAGTTAGATACTTTTTGAGCAGCACTCACATGTGACCAAGTGATGTGTTGAAAGTCAATTAGCGTGGACTCACACTCTTTACTTTGGTGGCGGTATGCTTGGAGCGTTCCAAGGGTGTTTAGTTTTTTGCTTTTAGACAGAATATATATGTAGGATGTTGGTACTTAATGTTATTAGCATGGTGTTTAGTTTCAAGCAAGTGGTTGGCTCCTGCTGATGCATAATTTTTTTGTTTGAGGACATTGGCAATCTGACGTGAAGTACTACACAGAAATGGAATTGTACTGAAGATATTACTTTCCATTTGTTTTTTGTGCTGCGATTGTTTTACCATTACTGTGGAACTGTTATAGCGATTTTCAATGGCCGTTTGTTTTATTATTTCCTTCTACAAAGAAATTATACATAAATAAAAAATATCCTATCCTAAGACGATAATATCTAATGAGTCCCAATCGTCTTGTGGTGTTGCAGTTCTGGGTAAAACAAAGCTGTAAAGGTGTCTTGCATAAGGTGAAATTCCTTGTCCTATAATGAGTCACAGTGTAAATCTGCCAACTCGTACAATATCTGGGTATAACACTTTGTAGACATATGAAAAGGAATGATCACTTAGGCTCTGTCATGGGTAAAGCGGGTAGTAGATGTAATTTTATTGGTAGAATACTGGGAAAATGAAATCAGTCTACAAAGGATGGTGCTTACAGATCACTCGTGTAACACATTCTGGAATGTTGCTCAAGAGTGTGGAACCTGCACTGAATAGCGCTAACAGGGATATTGAACATATACAGAGAAGGGCGGCCTGACTGGTCACAGGCTTGTTTGACCTGCAGGAGAGTGTCACAGTGATATTGAAGGAACTGAACTGGCAGACTCTTGAAGATGTATATAAACTATACCGAGAAACCCTACACTTACATAGTTTTAAGAAACGGCTTTAAATGATGATTTTAGGAATGTACAATAACCCCCACTTATTGCACCCATGGAGATTGTGAGGATGAGATTAGACTAATCACAGCACGCACAGAAGTATTTAAATAATCATTCGACCTGTGCTCCATATGTGACTTGAATGGGAAAATACTCCAATAACTGATACAATGGGACATATCCTGTGCTGTGGACTTCAGTGGTTTGTAGAGAATAGATGTAGATTTATTTAACTTCAGACGTGGTAGTTGAACTACTCTGTTGACCATATAGCGGAATTCTGCCATTTTGGGGGTTGTGGGGTGATGAGAGGTGTTGTGGATGGTAGTGTGGTCCTCCGCTCGTGGTCGTGCAGTAGCGTTCTCGCTTCCCACGCCCGGGTTCCCGGGTTCGATTCCCGGCGGGGTCAGGGATTTTCTCTGCCTCGTGATGACTGGGTGTTGTGTGATGTCCTTAGGTTAGTTAGGTTTAAGTAGTTCTAAGCTCTAGGGGACTGATGGCCATAGATGTTAAGTCCCATAGTGCTCAGAGCCATTTAAACCATTTTTGATGGTAGTGTGAGTTGTGGTAGGTAGTGTTTGCTGTGGTAGGCTTTTCAATAAATTTCAAATTGCTGTCTATTATTCATTACTCTAACATTCAGGTCTATAAAGTTTATACTGTCATTTACTTGGTGCTCAACTGCAAACTTTAGCTGTTAGTAACGTTTTTGAGGATGATAGTGGTCGGAATTCAGAATGCTGTCTTCTAAGTTGTTTGTAAATATTTCAGCTACTAATTTAGACACGTTTGATCCCATTGCCAGGGCATTGGTTTGTTTGTAGAGTGTATTGTTGAATTTGAAATAATTTGTGTGTGTGTGTGTGTGTGTGTGTGTGTGTGTGTGTGTGTGTGTGTGTGTGTGTGTGTGTGAGATATATATATATATATATATATATATATATATATATATATATATATATATATGAATATAATAGAGGGAAACATTCCACGTGGGAAAAATATATCTAAAAAGAAAGATGATGAAACTTACCAAACAAAAGCGCTGGCAGGTCGATAGACACACAAACAAACACAAACATACACACAAAATTCTAGCTTTCGCAACCAATGGTTGCCTCGTCAGGAAAGAGGGAAGGAGAAGGAAAGACAAAAGGATATGGGTTTTAAGGGAGAGGGTAAGGAGTCATTCCAATCCCGGGAGCGGAAAGACTTACCTTAGGGGGAAAAAAGGACAGGTATACACTCGCACACACACACATATCCATCCACACAAATGTCTGCTTGTGTCTGTGTATGTGTGGATGGATATGTGTGTGTGTGCGAGTGTATACCTGTCCTTTTTTCCCCCTAAGGTAAGTCTTTCCGCTCCCGGGATTGGAATGACTCCTTACCCTCTCCCTTAAAACCCATATCCTTTTGTCTTTCCTTCTCCTTCCCTCTTTCCTGACGAGGCAACCATTGGTTGCGAAAGCTAGAATTTTGTGTGTATGTTTGTGTTTGTTTGTGTGTCTATCGACCTGCCAGCGCTTTTGTTTGGTAAGTTTCATCATCTTTCTTTTTATCAGGGTGGAATTACACATCATTAGACTGAGGGGTGTTAACTCTGTACTTGTCCTTCTTGACTATATTTTTACAGTAACTTTTTGTAGGGATAATATCATTCTCCATTCATGTTTCTACTTGTATTGAGAGAGATAGGTAGGATGGATTTCAGTTCATTT
This sequence comes from Schistocerca serialis cubense, assembly GCF_023864345.2. Classification (NCBI taxonomy): domain Eukaryota; kingdom Metazoa; phylum Arthropoda; class Insecta; order Orthoptera; family Acrididae; genus Schistocerca; species Schistocerca serialis. The sequence goes on along the minus strand of NC_064641.1, from coordinate 388,852,501 downwards.
GCCATCTGGCAGGATCACTCATTTTCAGTCATTAAAAGAGAATTCATATTTAGTGAACCAATTTAGTGCCACATTTAATTTAATAATGTTGCAAAAAGTACTAGTCACAGTCTGATCCTAAAGCTTTTCTCCTGTTCAATAAAAGATTTTAGAATGTTTTGCGATGGTGAATACAAAAGATCCTCCATGTGAAGTTTTGAGGATTAGAAACACATCTCAATTGTGTTAATGTGTGGTAGGCACTAAGGTGGCTTCAAGCAAGAAATTTCATCTGAATACAAGCAATTTGGATGTGGAAAACAATTTGAATAGGTACAAGTTTTTTAGTTTTGCAGAAGTTGAATCCAGTTTTGAAATATTAAGTGTTGACTATGACTCTTGCTTGCATGATTAAATTACAGAGTGTGCACAGGGAAGTAAAGAAGACAAACCACGAAATAAGACTTTTATTTGTGAAAATATAATTAATGAAGGGTTTTGTAAAAAGGGATTGTATGACAGATGCATTTGCAAACATTTCCATCAGACTGTAAAGAAGGTTTTAATTCTGTATGTCTGTTATTCACAAGCTTTAATGACAAAAAACATTTGTATTTGATAAGCTTATTATTGTTATTGATCATAGTGTGTTGTTTCCAAATATGGAAAGATTATATATGTACACATTCAGTGTCTCAGTATGAACTGAAGCTGAAATTTAACTGCTTTCTTCTAAGAACCCGCATGGATGTTTTTTCACTGACAATATGACTTTCAGTAACGTATATTTCACTTATTTTGTAGATTGAGGTAATAGTTACTATTCTGTAGGTTGACGTAATATCTGCACTTGGAAGAGACAGGTTCCTGCAGTTATTAATAATTCAGATTTTATACCATTTCCTATGGCATCCTGCAGTTTAATTTGTTTGTGTGCTACCTTTCTCCAGACAGCTTTAGAAATTTGTAGCAATAAATTATTTAAATGATTTACTTTCAGTGTAAACCATTAGATCAGGCATTGCAATGATTTTACAGTTGATGCACATTTGAGAGACACAGAATAGAAATACAGTATACTTCTGATCACTTGTGCAGAATATGCACGGTATTTTTGGTAAGGCAGTTGTCTGGATTGACCTTTTGTGATCTCGTACACTAATGCATTTGTGTAAATATTGAGTGTGTGTAAGGGCAAGCACAGGGATAAACAGACAGTAGTGCCAGAGTTACAGCAGCACGATAAAAGCATGTAATTGTAGTTTGTACAATAATATTTAATGTGTAATTGCCAGTAGTGCTACAAAAATTGGATTTGTTTATTTATCCTGTTTATTTCTTCTTCTTCTTCTTCTTAGGATTCAGACTCTGGACATGTTGAAGTGGTAGAAAGCGACATTGATATATCTGATACATCAGATATTGAGGCAAGTATTGACCAGAAACTTAGTTTCTGTAGTGCAGTTTTCAAAATTTGTTTAGCCAATTTTTTATTAATGATGATCTTCTTTGCAGGATTTGGCAGCTAAACACAAAAAAAGTGGTGAGCCATCAACTGCCAGTAAAAAATCGTCCAAACGCCGTGTTAAAAAGTCTAGAAAGCCTCATGTTGAAATTGAATATGAGCATGAAATGGCTACACCCCTTAGGACAAGCTGATGTGTAATGTCCACACACTTACTATTTAAATGATCTGTAATTTTTGGATTGTAAATAAACATTTAATTTTTCACAATTTTCATCATTATTGAATCTTGTTTAAATGACACAAGTAGCCAAGTGAATGCCTCCAATGCTGTGAGCTGATTAAAGCTTGGACAGTATCACCATGCTGAATTGAATGAAGCTTGATGGGGTGGCATATCATCTGGCAAGACTTTGGAGCAATATTTCTCTTTAAATTAAAAAGCATGAAGGACATAAAATGATGTTGCCTTGTGTTTGGGTGAGATGGCTGGCACTTCCAAATAGTGCGAGTTAAGGAGTCACTATTAAAAACACTAAGAAAATGGTACAGGAAGAAGAAAGCATCTCAAGAGTAAAAGAAAAGGTGTATGTATATAAGGTGCCAAGATGATTGTGAAGTCCGAATGCATTAGTACAATGAGGGTCAGCATAGTTAAGTCTAAGACAGCGCTAAGGGGATTCGAGGCCATGAATGTTAAACGAGTGAAGGATGTGATTCAGTTAAAACGGACACATAGATTGATTGACCTTGACTTTTTTTTTAAAATAATTATTATGGCTCCACTTGTATGGAACTTGCATTCATTTTCAAGTAACAGATTTGTAGAAAATATAACATTCAGTTATGTGAAGCCAACACTATTCATGCCATTTAAACTGTATCTATACAATGTGGTGTGCTGAAATACATCCAGGTTGTAAACATCAATGACTTGTTTGTAGGTTATGCATAACATTAAAGCATCAGTTGCCTCACTCCTTGATGCCATAGTGTATATGTGCAATTTAAATACAGTGAAACCTCTTTATAACATTCCTCCATATAATGTTTTCCTCTATATTACGTCCGTTTTTTTCGGTCTCGACTAAAAGCCCATATAAACAATGTTAAACTTTCCTCTTTACTGAGTTTCCTCTATATTACAATTTCCTCCATGTAACGCTAATATTTTTGGAACCCTGGTCAATTATTTACCTCTTTATAACGTTTAAGTGACTGGATGTAGACACATAGTTTTCCGCTCTGTGGATTCACAATTTGCTCTGGCTCAGAAAGCTCGCGCTCAGCATGTTTCATATGTCAGTGGCAGAACCTGGTCACATGACATGTGACGCACATTCTGCTTGCTATCTTTTTGGTGCCATTTCAGTTGATGCTTGTATTCGTAGCGTGTTGTGTGAGCTGAGCAGCAAACAGTTTGTGTGTCTAGTGAGAGTGTGTCTTCGATATAACTTATTTTTTAAGCTTTCATCAGTGGACATGAGTGAAAAGTGGAAGAACATTTCTCTGGAAGAGAAGTTTTCTGTTGTTAAAAAAGTGGAGGTATCTCCTGGTGTGTGTCACGTGGAGCTAGTGAAGCAATTTGAACTGGCCCCCTCAACACTCAACACTTCTTCTTCTTCTTCTTCTTCTTCTTCTTCTTCTGCTTTTACGGCCTCATTGAACCACTTCAGTCAATCATTTCTGGTCCTCTTCTTTGGTATTTTCCCCTTCTGAGTGGCCCAGTATCTCTTCATTCGTTCCGATGCTTTTCGTCGTTCCTTATCTGTAAATACCCTTTTCATTGTATGTCGTTTGTCAATTTTTGGTTTAAATCTTATTTCTGTGTCCCTCAACTTCTTTAAATTTGGCGTTTTGTTCTGCAAATCATCCAGAGTTATTTCCAGTTCTTCCATATCCTCTCTTATTTCCTTAAGCCATCCTCCTTGTTGTTTCAAATTCCAGAGTTTCTCAATAATTTTCCTTGATAATCTGGTTTCTGGTGTCCTCAGAATGTGACCACAAAAAGAGATCCTTTTCTTTCGTATAGTATCAGTGATGGGCTCCAGTTCTCTGTATACCACTTCATTTGGAACTATCCGCCATTGCCCAGCTTTTTGATATTTCTTATTTATGCATGTTCTAGCAATTCTTCTCTCTACTTTTAAAATTTTGTCAATTCTGTTTTTCTGGGTGACTTTAAAAAGAGTTTCACTTCCGTATGTAACCTCTGGTTGAACCACCGTCTTGTAATGTTTTAATTTTGTTTTAATTGATAGACATTTTTTATTGTATGTAGACCATGTTAGTTTTTGAGCTTTTATCATTTTATTAGTTCTTGCTCGCCATGCAGGTTTCTGGTCCAATTTATGTGTTATAATTTCACCCAGGTATTTAAATTGTTTCACTATTTTAATTTCCCTATTGTTCACTGTGATGTGATCTATTACAAGTGGATCCGTTACCATTATTTCAGTCTTTTCAAATGATATCTGGAGTCCTAATTTTTGTGCTATATTTTGTAAGCTTGTTATTTGTTTCGTGGCTTCCTGAATATTATTAGCTAGTAATGCTAGGTCATCAGCAAATCCCAAGCAATTTAGGTTTGTTTTATCTTTCTTAGTTCCAATTTTAATATTCATAGGATTTTCCTTGTATCATTCTCTCATTACATATTCAAGAGCACAATTGAATAGCAATGGTGATAAACAATCTCCCTGTCTCAACCCTGTTTTAATCGTAAATGGTTCAGATATTTCTCCCCTAAATTTTACTTTGGATTTGGTGTTTGTTAAGGTTAACTGTATCATTTTTATTAATTTAGGATGAAGTCCAAAATTCCTTAATATTTTCATCATTGAAGATCTATGGATGCAATCATACGCCTTTTTGAAATCTACAAAGGTTATGACTAGTTGTTTTTGCCTTCTTTTGTAGACATCCATAACTAACTTCAAGGTGATTATCTGTTCTGGGCAGCTTCTACAGGATCTAAATCCTCCTTGATATTCTCCCAGTTCCAGTTCTAATTGATCTTTACAGCGGTTGTATAGTATTCTTGACATGATCTTATATGTGCAGTCCAAAAGGGAAATTCCTCTATAGTTGTCTGGATTTGATTTTTCTCCTTTCTTATGTAATGGATGTATTATAGCAGTAGTCCAATTTTCTGGTAATTTCTCTTCATTCCAGATTTTTACTATGCATTGGTGTAATGCTATCTTTACTGGTTCTGCTGCATATTTCCAAAGTTCAGCAAACGTTTGATCTTCTCCACTTGCTTTGTAGTTTTTGAGTTCTTTCAAAGCTCTGTAGACCTCATTAATTGTAGGTGGATTTATATTTTCTGCTGGTGTTTTAATTGGGGTTTTTGTGTTTATCTGAAGATCTTCACAATTTAGTAACTTGTTAAATGTTTCTGCTAGAATTTCTGTATTTTTACTATTGCTATGGGCTAGGTTATTATCTTTATCTTTTGACATTAATGTTGGAGGATCATATCTTTGTAATTGTCTGCCAAATATTTTGTAATAGTCTCTTGAGTTTGTTTTTTCACTATTTGTTTCTATCATTAGAAGTATATCTTCTTGGTACTGACGTTTAACTCTCCTTATTGTTTTTTGTGTTGTCTTCCTTTGTTTTGTGAGTTCCAAATATGATTTTTCTGTTTTTTCATTTTGATGCCTTAACCAGGCTTGGTGTCGATCCAACACTGCTGCATCACATTCATCGTTCCACCACTGGTGTTTTTTCCTTGGATTTATAGAGGCAACTTGTTCAGCTATTTGTTTCAATTTGGGAATTATTTCTTCCAGATCATATGTTATTTTTATATCCCTGGTTTGTGCTTCATAATCCTCATTTTGTATCAGTTTATGAGGGTCATAGGTTTTCTTCTTCTTCTGGTGGGATTTTTTCTTTGCTAATGGGGTTAATTTAATTTTAATTTTTATCATGTAATGATCTGATCCGGTATCTGTCCCTCTCAGTACTTTCACATTGTAAATTTCCTTGTGGTAATTCTTATCCATGCAGACATGGTCCAGTTGCCATTCTCCTTTTTTCCAGTCTGGATGTTTCGTTTTTAGTTTACTTGGTCTTCTCTTAAAATACATCGACTTTGAGATCATGTCATGGTTTCTGCAAAATTCCACTAGTCTTATGCCATTTTTGTTTGTTCTTCTTTGTGCTGTCCATTTCCCTATTATGTCTCTATATCTCTTTTCCCTTCCTAACTGGGCATTGAAGTCTCCAATTAAAATTTTGATGTGATTTTTATTAATGTTATTCGTCGTTTGATCTAAGAGCTCCCAAAATTTTTCTACCTCTTCTCTGTGTTCTTTTTTGTTATTTTTATCATTTGTCAACACTACTATGAAAAACAGATCGTCGATCATGGAAGGGTTTGAGAACTGTGGAAATTCTAAACGTATGCATGTGAAACCATCGTCTTATGACAAAATGGGGGAAGTTTTATTAACTTGGTTTCAGCAAGCACACGCTGCAAACATTCCTATAAACTGAACTATTCTCAAGGAGAAGGTGCTTCAAATATCACTTCAGGTAGGAATGGAAAATTTTAAGGCGTTCAGTGGATGGATTGATAAATTTTGACAGCATCATGGCGTTGTATACAAAGTGGAATGTGGAGAAAGTAAAAGTGTGGATGAACCAACTGTAACTCAGTGGATGCAGACTCTCCCTAATCTGATACATGGCAACAAACTGCGTGACATTTATCACACTGATGAGACAGCATGTTTTTCAGTTTAATGCTGGATAAGACATTTACTTTTCATGGGGAAAATTGCCGTGGTGGTAAGAAGAGCAAGGAATATCTTAACGTTTTGTTGTGTACAAACGCCGATGGCAGTGAAAAATGTACAAACAATGCAAAGGCATGGATGACAAGTGATATATTTTTACATGTTCTCAGAGAATTTGAAATCAAAATGGGGAGTGCTGCAAGGAAAGTGCTGCTGTTTGTGGGTAGATGTGCGGCACATCCACCAAACGTATCCTTTCTGAGAAATGTGAAAGTAATTTTCCTGCCACCCAACTGCATCAGCCAACTGCAACCTTTGGACTTGGGGATAATACACGCCCTTAAGGTTAAATATAGGGCAGCCCTTGTAAAAAAGGACTTGAATTTGATGGACCAAAGAATACCAGGAAGCCAGCAGAGCTCACAACTGAAGCTGAATATTTTACAGGCAATGAATTTAACTATGTACTCGTGGAGGGAAGTCAGTGCTGAACCTATTAAAAACTGTTTCACAAAAGTGGATTCTGTGAGAATGAGATGGCAGCTCCTGTGGAAGATGTTGCAAGTGATTTGCAAGAGTTTCAGGAATTAATAGGCAGTAATTCTGTCACTTTTGAGGACTTTGTGGCTGTGGATGACAACACAGGAGTACAAAGTATTGAGGAGCTGACTGCAGAGAGAAGCTTGGAGAATAATAGTGGTAGTGAAAGTGACAGTGACAAGGAAGGTGACCCTGTGCCCTCATATACTAAGGCGGCTGAAGCCTTTGAAACATTCAGGAGATATATGATGGGCCATAGACTCGAGGACAAAATGAGCAAGAAATGATTGCCATAGAGTCAAGGAGAAATAGAAAACAAACATGCTTGCTTGAATTTTTTAAAAATTATAGGTATGTGATTTTCAGATTACATAGGTTCCTAGAGTTTTGTGCAAATTTAAGTTCCATTTTATAATTTAATTATTAAAGTAATTTTTTTGTAACTAATTCTTTTTTAATCTGTACCACTTACTGTGTTTTTATGTAATATGTGCAGTATATCATAAAATTTGGCTCGTATTCTATAATTGGGTCAACTGAAGAATGGGATACCACCTGTCAGCTTTGGACAGTGATGTCATATCTTAAGAATCTGTTATAACATTTTACAGTACAAACTGATCGATTTACTTTCACCCATCCACCTACCGGGCCCCATGTTTTAATTACAAAAACTTATCATTTGATACATTGAACATTTGCAATGAATATCTTACTACGGTATTGTGAAAATTTAAAATATCATCTATGGCACCATTTGTCAAAGCTGATTAGTGGTATCCCTATCTTCAGTAATGCCCTATAAATATTATTTGGAAGCCTTCCTCTTCATAGTGTTTCTCTCTATACAGTGTTCAGAATTTGTGGTCCCTTGAAAAATGTTATATAGAGGTTTCACTGTAGTATGACTAGTTGTCAATATATTTTTGACATGTAAAATCAAGGTTGGAATATCAGCAGTTATGAAAAAATGTATCCTTTTTGTAATTTTTGTTATTTGTTATCTGTTTGCCGTACGAAAGTAAGCATCACTGATAGTTTTTAAAAAAGGTAAAAAAATCATTGAACTGCTAAGATGTGCCTACCTTGTTGGATTACACTGAGTTACCTTATAACAGGAGCACTCATCATGAGAAAATGCTGTCAATAAAAGATATGGTGGAGGGCAGTAGCATTCTAGAGATGAATAAAAGTGTTACAATGGGTAAGGTGTTCTTCATTCCAGGGGAAGGCCAGACACCGGTGAAACTCTAAAGGAGCAAACATTTCTGTCGTTCCAATTTGCGTGGTATTGTTTGATGAGGGGGGGGGGGGGGACTCCTTTGTATTAACTGCATACCATATGCTTATTCTTCTAATGTGAAGACTTTTGTAGGAGTGAGTTCTTGTTGTTACGTAACAGTTCGACATACTTGCACTGCTGAGCTGTTGGATAACAGCTGACGTGCATGTTAACTAATTTTGCATAGTTTCTCCCCATGTCATATTATGGAATTATCTACTAGGGTAATGCAGGTAAAGTCAAAAAATATTCATTGTACAAAGATAAACAAGAATAATGTTGTCTAAAGCAGGTAATGAACTTCATAGATTTCTTTGACCGCCTCTTACTTCATTCTTTTTGTGGTGTCACCGCCAGACACCACACTTGCTAGGTGGTAGCTTTTAAATCGGTCGCGGTCCGGTAGTATACGACGGACCCGCATGTCGCCACTGTCAGTAATTGCAGACCGAGCACCGCCACACGGCAGGTCTAGAGAGACTTACTAGCACTCGCCCCAGTTGTACGGACGACTTAGCTAGCGATGCAACACTGACGAAGCCTCGTTTATTTGCAGAGAAGATAGTTAGAATAGCCTTCAGCTAAGTCAATGGCTACGACCTAGCAAGGCGCCATAGCAATTGATAGTTATCGTATGAAGCATGTCTCATCAAGAACGATGTATACAAATGATGGATTAAAGTTAAGTATTCCAGAAGCTACGTACTTTTCTTTATAGCATTCATTATGTATCCTGTTTCAGACCTCACGCCATCCTGCGTGAGCTTATAGCGTGCATTTCGGCCTTCTCTAGCAACATATCACTTTTACCTAATGTTATATTTATTCTTCTTTGATGTTTTGGGTTTACAATAGTCAATAGTGATGTTTTCATTTACTTAAAGATTCCCTCATGTAGTAGTGTTTATAAAGTCATTCTGTGTTGTGGTGTAAAAGGTCAGCTATCCATAGACACAAGGCTGACATCAACATTAATTATACAGTTGAGGATGGCAACAGGCAGTTCATTGATATTGCTCAGATCTCTTGCATAAATATCACCACACTGTTAATAAGTCCAGGATGAAGCATACTGTGAAACATGATGTGCTGATAGGAAGAGAGGTGTACACACAAGAATACAACCAGTGTCACCCTGTCACAGTGTTGTATGATGGACAGCATGGTTTGTATCTGAACACAGTTTGTATGAGTCTGCTTGAGTGGTTAATTGTCAGAAGCTTCCCAATAAGACCGAAACAATATACATTGAATCTCATTTGTTTACCAGTGTTCTCGTTAATCCTTTCAAGGGTAAGTTCTTCCAAAACAGAGCTGAAATGTAAATATAATTACAGATGAAATGGGTACTAGGAAAGCAAAGCACTGTAACTTAGACAAAATATATAATGTCATTAGATAGTTGAAAAAAACTACTCACAAGACAGAAGGACACACATATAAACATGTATTGTAATTTTTCCAGAAGATTGAAGGGGAAGGAAGAGGGATGAAGGAAAAGGACTAATGAGGTTTAAGAAATGGCGAGAATTTGGAAAAGTTGACCAGAACCCTGCTTCAGGGGAGACTTTGCAAACTGGATGAGAAGGAAAGATTGATTGTTGGAAATTGCACCTGAGGAGACTTGAAAACCTTAGAGCTTAAACATGGAAGATAGGATAATAAAGAAGATTAATGACTAAATATCATACACCGGCTAATAACAGCAGAAAGTTAATTGCATTGTATGCGGTGGTGGTGGTGGTGGTGGTGGTGGTGGTGGTGGTGGGGGTGGTGGTGGTGGGGGTGGTGGTGGTGGGGGTGGTGGTGGTGGGGGTGGTGGTGGTGGGGGTGGTGGTGGTGGGGGTGGTGGTGGTGGGGGAGGGCGGTGGCACGGAAAAACAGATAGCTCAGAAAATAAGATATAGAAAACTAAATGGGAGTGAAGTAATGAGTAATTACTGAGAAGAAATACTGAAATGTAAGAAATTAATGTTAATTAGGGTTAGGCGGGGGGAAAGAACCACATGTTGTAATGCCAGTTTCCACCTGTGAAGTTCAAATAAACTGTTGTCCAAGGGAAGAATCCAGACAACACATATGGCGAAAGAGGTACAATGGTCACAACTGCCATGTTGTAGGGTGTGCTCTGCAACAGGATATTGTGTGTTGGAACTATGCACCTTCTGCTTATACCCATTCATCCTACCTGATAATTTGGTGGTAGTCATGTCAATGTAAAAGGCCAGTGTTTAATAGCTGGTACACGAAATGTCGTTTCGCAGGTGCCTCTCCGTTTGGTAGTGTATGTTTTACCAGTTATAGGGTTGGTACATGTGTTGACAGAAGGGTGCATAGGCCAGGTCTGACATGGGTATGGTAACAGTTGTAGGAGCCACAGGGTAAGGAAATGGCTGCAGAAGGAGCATAAGGTTTGAGAAGGATATTGCGGGGATTGGGAAGGTGATGGAAAGCTATTCTAGGTGTGGTGGACGAAATGACAGGCGGAATGAACCTCATTTCAGGGCATTATTTTAGGAAGTCATAGCCTCATTGAAGTACCTGATTAACGCATTAATGACTGGGATAATAGTGAGTGACGAGGTGTACTACGAAGTTGTTTTATTAGATGGATCAGCAGTACCAGGATTGGATGTGATTGACCAGGTAATCTGCTTTTTTACTAGGATAGTGAGGTAATTACATCCAGTGAACGGTGGTGTACTGCTGCAAAACATCTGCATCTGAAAAAAAATACATTTGCCTTGAATGCAAAGGCTGTGTGGGGGGAACGTTTGACGTAGAAAGAATGGCAGCTGTCAAAATGTAAGTACTGTCATTTGTCAATAGTTTGAATGTGAAGTGTACAGCTGACTCTCAGCGAGGTCAGGTCAGCTCAAGGAAAGCTGTATGGCATTCAGAATAGGATGCTGTTAATGCCAGTTTCCTTGTTGACCTCGTCGTCATTTATCAGATGGCGTTCCATGCCTGTTGCAGTTTGTCACTCAATACAGGGACGTTTAATGCTGTTTGTGGAAGAAGCTGGAGTTGTTGCTTGATGATGACCCATATGTGAATTGGAGACAGATCTTGTGATCGAGCAGGCCAAAGCAACATGTCAACCATCTGTAGAGGACATTACGTTATAACAGTGGTATGTGCTCAAGTAGTATCCTGTTGGAAAACACCGCCTGGAATGCTGCTCATGAATGGCAGCTTATCAGGTCAAATCGCCAGATTTATGTACAGATTTGCAGTCAATATGCATGGGATAACCACAAGAGTGCTTTTGCTGTCATGCAAAATCACAGCCTAGACGATAACTTCAGGTTTAGGTCTAGTGTGTCTAGCATGCAGACCTCTACTGGTCACCTCCTAATGAACACATGGCAGTCACTGGCACCATGTCAGAACCAGCTTTCTTCAGAAAACACAACAGACATCCACCCTGCCCTCCAATGAGCTCTTGCTTGACACCACTGAAGTCCCAAATGGTGCTGGTTTAGGATCAGTGGAGTGCACACTGCAGGGCGTTTGGCTTAGAGCTGTGCTTGAAGTAACCGATTTGTAACACTTCACTGTCCATTATAATTATCCGGGCTGTTATGCCGTGGTCGGTTGATGAATTCTGTGGTGATTCCCAGTGTTTCGTCTCCGACTGCGGGAGACATCTTGGACCTTCCATCAAGCTACGGACCCCGTTGAAGATGTCTCCCGCAGTCAGAGACGAAACGTTGGGAATCACCACAGAATTCATCAACCGACCACGGCATAACAGCCCGGATAATTATAATGGACATGATATTTCTGGCCGTGAAAGTTTACATTTTAGTAACACTTCACTGTGTCACTGTGGTGCCAATTGCTGCTCAACTTGCTGCTGCAGATGCAATATGATGCACTAGAGCCATGCGCCAAACACAATGGTCTTCTTCTCATGGTAGTGCCCCGTGGCTGTCCAGAACCTGGTCTTCTTGAGACCATACATTCTCGTGACCACTGATGCCAGCAAACCTGTACAGTGGTTACATTCCTGTCGAGTCTTTCTGCAATATCGCTGAAGGAACATCAGTTTTCTTGTAGCCCAATTACAATACCTCGCCCACATTCATTGAGGTACTGATAATGGCCGAGCGGTCTAAGGCGCTGCAGTCATGGACTGTGCGGCAGGTTCGATTCTCCCTCAGGTGTGTGTGTGTGTGTGTGTGTGTGTGTGTGTGTGTGTGTGTGTGTGTGTGTGTTTGTCCTTAGGATAATTTAGGTTAAGTAGTGTGTAAGCTTAGGGACTGATGACCTCAGCAGTTAAGTCCCATAGGATTTCACACACATTTGAACATTTTTGTGCTGATAATGGCGTCTGTATCGCTTCAAAGGCATTCTTGACTAACATCAACTCACCAGACCCAATCTCAAAGGTACTAATGTTCATGATTGCTGCAGTGTGTCTTTAAAGCAAACGTGATTTGCAACCTCGTAGTGGCGCTACTAGTGCCACTCTTATGCAGTTGGCGTGAAATTTTAATAGATATTATCTTTCAAATGTAGAAACATGCCTACCATCTTTTATTTATGTCGCAATACTGTCTTGGTACTGCAATTTTTCTCCATCAGTGTATTTTATGTTAGTTTGCATACAGTACAGGGCTGAAATATTTCACTGAATCAAGGCGTTATATATTGTTAATGATATGTCTAAAGGGTTTTGTTTTATAGTAAATTTGGAAATAAGTTGATATATACAATTGTTTACATACTTCAAATGTTGCTGTACGTTATTTATGCTGGTAGCTTTAAATCTTCTGCACAACCTACAGCTTGTCATCTGAAAACAACAGAATGTATTTTTTATTTCTGTTTATTGTTCGTTTCCAACTACATATATTTCATTAAATTTTGGGCATATAACTCACTCTGAGTGGCCGGACAATTTGTGGCCAGTATATCAGTTTAAGAAATTTTATTTATGCGGCTGCATGCCTGAAGTTTAATGGACTATTCATTAAGCCGTGAAAAGCTGAAAATGCATAATTACATATATGTTTAATCGGCAGAGGACAAGTGGTCGGCTGTGGGCTTGAAGGAACAATCCCAGCATTTGTTGAAGTGATTTAGGAATGAGCATGATGTGGCCTCCATCCACCAAAATCTGTGGTTACTTTTTTAACATGTAAAAAGAACTGGGAGAGGGGTGTTGCTGGGGAACAAGACCTGCCTCCCTCATATGGGGCTGGCAGCCTATACCTGTGTTCTCTGCTTATGAGAAATCTGCATAGGGATTGCTGACCCCTCCTGGTGGTGTGAGCATACTTGACTCCCATGATTGACCAGGTTTGGTCTCTTCACTCATTTCAAAATAAGAAATGGAAACAACAAGCGGTGCACAACCCAAAGCAAAGTAGGGTACACTAAGCGTTTGGTTACATCTACTGCAGAATTACTTGCCAAGATTGGCAGCGTCGTAAACGATAGTCAGAGCTGTACCAGTATATTACACAACTATAGTTCAAATACACCCATTTGAAATGGCCATGTTAAATTGTCCACACAATACCTCATTCGGTTTATAGCTGGTGTACAGTACCCTAGCAACATTATATTGCATACATGATACACATACATGCAGATGACTTCAGGACCATGCTGCCACACTGTTGCATCTCCATGTTTCCGTTTCAGCCTGTCTGAAAAACTGAGCCAGCATCCTGTCATGACTCAGATATTAAGCTCAGGAAGATGGTGAGACGTTAGTGTTGGGCACTATTGATCTTCAGTGTATGATTTTGCTGCAAAAATAATTATATTGTGAGCTATTGTGATGAGAGATAAAGGTTTTAGTTGCCACTTTCTTTTCTTAACCCCCTAGTCTGAGCTATGGAAGTATCTATAATTGTGGAATATATATTATTTAAGAGGTACTTTTTTTCACTGCCTTTGTAAATAAGTGTTTTATTTTCTTTCATCTTGAGCAGCAGTTAGTTATCAGGAGCTCAAATGAAAAACCAGTTTTAAGCAATAAAGTTGTGACGAAGCAAGCTTGTTTTGCCATCCGCCTACTTAAATTAGTTTTTCATTTTTGAAATAATTACCATTAACATGTGAGAGTATAATCTGTGTTTTCATAATAGAGAATAGTTGGTCCTCATAAAAGAAGATCTAATTTTGTGCTTAGTTTTGTGTATCTAATTGATTTTCTAATTTATTTTGACTATTCCTAGTTAGCATCTTTCATTATAAGGTGAAATCGGTAATTGTTTCATAACTTAAATTCTATTGTTGACGTATAAACAAATATAAATTCTGTACTAATTATTAACATTTGGAGGAACAACTAATAGTATTCTTAAAGTATCTATTTGGCTCTCTTCGAAAACGTGTTAGCAAAACCAGCCCTTAATTAATTCCAAAGTAATTAAGTTTTGTCTAAAGTATTGTTTACGTAACTATATATGTTAATTTCATCATTTAAACAAATAATTCGACTTAACCCTCGTAGTAGGTGAAACTGTTAAAAAGAACCAATTTTTCAATGTATTCACTTAATTTACAAGTTTTACTTGTAATTTCTGTAAATTTAACTTCGAACAATGTGTAGTTTTGGCACCTATTATTGTGACGGTATATAAGCGCCAAGTTTTTGGTCAAGAGACAGTCAGTCCACAGCCGAGTTTAAGACGAGGAACCTGTGTTGCTTAGAACGACAACAATGCATCAACTTAACAGTGAAATAAGTGTTACACCAATAGGCCATGTGTTAAAACAGTGACAGTGTCTGCTTCATATGTATCTTTCTATTCTTCAAGAACTGTGAACTTTGTGGTTATGTTTTTTACTGCTCCTAGATGTTCAACAGTAGACTATTGTAGCAGTAAGTGGATGTTTGCTTGCAACCCATTAATGAGGCTTATCGAAAGTTAAACGATAGTGCACTGGACATAAATAACTGTGTATTATTTGTGGGGGTTGTGAAAAGTGAAAATAAAAGACTGTGAAACGCAACTGTGCATCTGTCAGCTACATAATCTACAGTGGACAGTACTGCATGTCCACCCCCTGTTTTTTCAGCCAGTGCGTCGATACCGAGGAAAACAAAGGAAGAAAGAAAGTAGGTGAACCGCTACAGCTTACCTGGTTTATATTACTGTATAGTACCTTTACTACTACTTATCGTTGTCTGTGAAACATTAATGAAATCGGTGTGTGTTTTTTTCTTTTCTGTGTCAATGTTGCTTATCTTGGATTATAATGATTTTGTATTTACAGATGCAATGTAATGTGTTACGTAGAATCAGTATTATTGTTTATGGTCTAATGTTGTTCTCATGTAACTTTGTTGTAATTTGAGGAGCTTCTCGTGATTAAAAAAGAAAAAAATATTTATGGAGAGTGCTAGAAAGGGACAGTTGAGGAACAATAGTGATTTATGATGAGTACAATTGAAGACTAAGAGTGAGACAGACTGTCATCATTTCAGACTGCGAACTGCGTGTGGTCAGATTCCGTACGCTCAAAACTGTATCTGGAATTTATGTGACGGTCAAGTTCCTAAACAGTTTAATTCTTGCTTTGTGGCAAATAAACTGGTGGACTGCAGGTCAGGGTGAATAGTTGGCCAGCCATCCACTGTTGTTTTCTGGAAATAATCTTGTATCCTGAATATAAAATTTACTCAATCTGCCTGCCCCACACTTCTGAAACAGGGAAAGGTGATCATGGAGTATTTTGACAGGTCAGCGTGCAATGTGACAACAGAGTATCAACGCCAGAGAACCTACTGCTGTGGTCTCAGGTAGGAAGCTGCAGCACGCACATCTCTGTAATCAGATTGCTGATTGTCAACTGACGTTATATTGCTGTGAGTTGTCAGTATGAATTCCCATCAGTAAACATTATTAAAATGGATTAGTAAGTTCAAGTCAGTTTTCAGTTTACCGTTTAACAATTCTTTTCCAGTGGCATCTCAGATTAAATTTACGTTCTGTGCCGTAGATGGCTATTTCAAATGCCAGAACTTTATGTAGCTATCTCGTAATGAAGTATGTTGATATAACTGTTTATGCTGAGGCCTTTATAATCAGTTAATGGTGACCTGAAATCAAAACTCCATACAGACACATTACCTAAAGCCAGGTTAACACTCATTCTTTAATGCTGACATTAACTTTAATCCAATCAGGAGTTATTTGTTTACTCTGTTGATTGCATTGATTAATAATTAAAGTTTCCCACCAAGGACATTTTGAATTCCATCAGATCTAAATTGCTGACATTAATAAGCCAATACACACAAATTAACTAGCTTGGTGACAGGACTTTTCTGTATAAAGAACTTGCACTGCCGACTCACATTTCCAGATTATTTCTTTTACAGTAGCTCTTGCTAAATAGAATTTTTATCTGTATATGTGTCTCACTTCCATGTATTTATTTTGTGCCCAATTATCGATAAATGTAGAAAGTGTGTTCAGGAAGAAGTTTGGCAGCAGTTCTTGTCTAGGCAACAGCACTTCAGAGCACGGTGTTGGTATGTTAGTTGTAACAAGCTCCTAAAAAGTAGAAGCAACTTACATTTTTATTTATTGTGTGCATTTTAGTCTATAATCTTAAATTTCTTGTGTATTTGTGTGTGTAGTTGCCACAGTTCCATATTTCATTTACAGTCTAGTCCATAGTTCCTCCAACCTTAGTATTTGTAGGGACTTTGATTTCTGCATTCAGATGTGGTAGATTTGGTGACCCTTTGCTCACTGTTCTAGGTTATGCTGGTTTCGGTCAAGCAACTTGAGGCCATTACCAATGGCAATCAATGTGGGGGGGGGGGGGGGGCTGACATGATGGTGCAGGGTACATCCCTCGTGTTGCCCGATCAGTCCACTTATGTGACTGCCCCGGTTACTGCCCGAATTGAGGATGACCCCTCACATCAAGTGGGAGGTTGTCTCAAAGTGTAGCAGGCAGCAAAAGACTTTTTGCAGGGCCAATCGAAGGACCTACGCGGTTCACCTGATGAACAGATTTCAGGCCATATCTGTAGCTGACAAAGACTTCGAGCCAGATGCAGTTACTCGTCCTTTTCCAGAAGCACCCTCTCGGCCCGCAAGATCTGTGCAATCACAGAGTAAGATTACTGCTAGTTGGGAGCACCAGTGTCATATGTGAAATAGGACTCTTAGAAATATGGCTGCCAAGGAGGGGAAGAAATCCAGTGTGCACTCTGTATGCATACAGGGAGGAGTCATTCCTGATGTGGAATGATTGCTTCTGCATGCCATGAAGAGCTCAGAGTGCAGCCAACTGCAGTTGGTGGTTCACATCAGTACTAATGACAGGTGTCACTTTGAACCAGGAGGGATTATCTCTGGTTTTGGGCAGCTAGCTGAGATGGTAAACGACTGTCAGTCTTGCTTGCAAAATGAAGGCAGAGCTCACTGTCTGCAGCATCATTGACAGGGCCAATTGCAGACCTTTGATGCAGAGCTAAGTGGAGGGCTTGAATCATAGGCTCAGATGCTCAACGACTGCGTGGGTTGCAGATTTCTCGACTTGCGCTATAGGGTGGTGGGATTTCAGTTTCCGGTTAATAGGTCAGGTGTCCACACCACCCAAAAGGCAGCTACGTGGGTAATGGGGCTGTGTGGAATTGACTGGGCAATTTTTTTTTAGATCAGAGGATCTTGGGAAAGCAGAGAGGTTCAGTCTCACAGAGTGAAGGATGATCACAGGGACCGGATAGACATAACAACAATCAATATTGTAGCTGTAATTTGTTTTAGCTGTGTGGGGAAAGAACCAGAGCACCAAGCACCAATAAAAAGCAGTAAAGCTCCAGCCATTATGAGTACCAAGAGCTGATTAGAACAAGAGATAAGTTCAGCTCCAATTTTTACAAAGAACCGAACGATGTTCAGAAATGATAGATTAAATACAGTTGGTGATGGCTTTTTTGTTGCAAGTAGTTTATCTTGCAGCAAAATTGAGTAGACAGTTCCTGTGATTTAGGACGGGTAGAGTCAGTGTGTGTCAACCAGAATAAATTAATAATTGGTTCCTCTTACCGACCCTTGGATCCCTGGACTCGGATGATACAGTGCTAAACAGTTCAAAGGATACTTGTGCCCCATTTCAAATAGGCACCCCACTTATACAATTATAGCCTACCCTCGATATATAGGCGAAAATATATGTTCAAAGCTGGTCGTAGGTATAAAAGATTGTCAGAAATTGTACTAAATGCTTTCTTCAAAAATTATTTTGAGCAATTATTTCAGAAACCCACTTGAAGTGTAAATGGTTGTGAAAACATACTTCACCTCATAACGACAATAATCCTGTGCAAATAGGGAGCATCATGACAGATACAGGGATTAGTGAATGTAAGATTTTTGCAGTGAGACTGACCACCGCAACATCCGAATCCACCAAAGGTAAATGCAAAATACATCTGTTTAAGAAAGCAGATAAAAATTCGTGTGATGCTTTACTAAGACAGTCCCCACTCTTTCCTAACTATCTGTTTAAGTGCAGATGAGATGTGGCTTAAACTCAGAGAAATAGTATCTCAGGAAATTGAGAGATTTGTGCCAAATAATAAAAGATTGTGCTGATCCCTCATGGTTTACAAAACAGGTCACACCACTGTTGCAGAAGCAACAAAAAAAGGATGCCATATTTAAAAGGAGACAAAATCTCCAAAATTCGTAATGTTTTACTGGAACTTGAAACTTAGCTTGGACTTCAGTGTGAGATGCTTTTAATCACTTGCACAATGAAACTTTGTCTTGAAATCTGACAGAAAATACAAAGAAATACTGTCATATGTAAAGTACACCACTGACAAGACACTGACAACCGATGACAGTGATATGAAAGCGGAGTTGTTAAATGCAGTTTTCCAAAATTCCTTCACCTAAAGAAGCAAACATTTCAGAATTCAAAATGAGAACAACTTAGAAGTAGATATAGTCGGTATAAAAAAGCACCGTAGAGAATTTAATGAAGGCAAGTCTTCCGGTCCTTTCAGAGACTGCCAATACTGTACCCTCATACTTAGCAATAATATATATCTCCTCGCTTTGCGGAAGATCTGTATCGAAAGACTGGAAAGTTGTACAGGTCACACTAATACACTAGAAAGATAGGAGTAATCTGCTGAATTACAGACCCATAGCACTGATGTCAGTTGCAGTAGGATTTTAGAACATATACTATTTTCAAACATCATGAATTACCTCAAAGGCAATGGTTTATGGTCACATAGTTAGCACAGATTCAGACAATATTGTTTTTCTGAAACACAACAAGCTTGTTATTCACATGAAGTAATGAGTTCTGTTGACAGGAGATCTCAAATTGGTTCTAGATTTCCAGAAGGCTCTTGACACCGTTCCTCATAAGAGACTTCAAATCAAATTGCTTGCATGTGGAGTATTGTTTCAGTTGTGTGACTGGATTCGTTATTAGAAAAGTTACAGCATGTAGCAATTGACAGAAAACGACCAAGTAAAACGGAAATGATATCCTACATTCCCCAAGGAAGTGTTATAGGCACGCTGCTGTTTGTAATGTGTCAGTTGCGGTCAGAAACAGTCTGAAAAGTTGGTTACGGCCTTGCAGTGTAGGTTGTGTGGAGAAATGATTGTAAGAAAAAAAATTGGTATGTTCTGCTGTTTCTGAGTTAATTGGCATTGAAGTTAGCCAATCTGTCTGCAATTAGTGTCAGTTCTTATAATGTAGATGATAATGCATGATGAGATTGCTGAGCCTTTGGCTGAGGTTTGATCTTACTACTGTCTCAAGTCCAACTTTTGTATCTCTCTCTCTTGTTTGGTTTTTTGAATCCAAATGGAGAACACATTTGGTGAGGCTGTCTCCAGTGGGCCCCCTGAATTTTCACACCCAGTGGCCTGGTTGGCTAATTGTAATGCTAATTATCTTTGAAATGGTGCAACATTTCACATTTTTTCTTAACAATTATTTCTCAGCCCAGACTGTGCTCCAACACTTTTACAAACTTTTCAAATTGTGTCTAACCACACTGTATAAACAATGTAGGTGACAAGCCGAGCAGCCCTGTAGATTTTTTGCATATGATACTGTCATTTACCATCTAGTAAAGTGATCAGAAGATCAAAACGAATAGCAAAATGATGAACACAATATCCGTATAGTGTAATAAGTGGCAATTGCCTCTGAATAACGAAATGTATGAAGTCATCCACTTGAGTATGAATAGAAATGCGTTAAATTTCAGTTACACCATGAATCATACAAATTTAAAGGCTGGTAGTTCGAATACATAATTAAGAATTACAATGACGAACAAATTAAATTGGAATGACCATATAGATAATGTTGCAGGGAAGCCAGACTAAAGACTCTGTTTTAGTGACTGAACACTTAGAAGATGAACAAGCCTACTAAGAGACTGCCTACACTATGCTTGTTCGTCCTCTGCTAGAGTGTTGCTTTGTGGTGTGGGATCCTTACTAAATAGGATTGGCGGATGACATCAAAGAAGTCCAAAGGAGGTCAGCTTGTTTCGTATTACTTTAAAATATGGGAGAGAGTACACGGATATGATAAGTGAGTTCGGGTTGGCAATCATTAAAACAAAGACCTCTTTTTTTGTGGTGGTGAGATCTTTTCATGAAATTGCAGTCACCAACTTTCTCCTCTGAATTTGAGAATATTTTATTGTTGCTAGCCTACATAGGAAGAAATGATCATCATAATAAAATAAGAGAAATCATAGCTTGTATAGAAAGATTTAAGTGTTCATTTTTCTCGTGTTCTATTAGAGTGTGGAACGGTAGAGTAGTAGTCCAAAGGTGGTTCAGAGAACCCCCCAAGAGGCATGTAAGTGTAAACCACAGAGTAGTCTTGTTGATGTGATGGAGATGTAGGTTATAGTAGTTATTCGGAGATGGAGAGCCTTACACAGGGGAGAGTAACATGGAGAGCTGCATTAAACTGGTCTTCGGACTGAAGAAGAAGACGATGATGACAACAACAACAACAACAACAACAAAAACAACATCCATAGTTAAAAATACTAACTGGCTTTTGTCTCGTGATCGTGTATAGAACTATTCATGCATATACTTACTAATGTTTTTTCCTGATGCAAACTTCAAGTTGCCATGTGTGTTTTTTTTTTTTTTTATTACTAGAATGGTTATTCTGATAAAGATTTGATGATACTGTTTATATATGTGTGGTATGTGTCCTTGGAATTTCTTTTTCCTTAATGTTACTTGTGAGTGTGCCCTCCAATTTGGTAAATCGTTCTTTATTATACATACTTGTTGCAGAAAGTGGTCGAAGTACTCTTTGGGCAGGACACCCTGTTTGTGATCGATCCTTGAAAAAATTTAAAAAAGATGTTCTTGTAACCATCGTAACAGGGATTTGACCATTTGTGGTTCCACCCCTAAAGGCTACAATCTTATTATTTAGCCCATCAACACTCCTGTCCCAAACCTATTTAGGTCAGGACATGGCTAGCAAATCTACACCTCTGCCTGATCAGCAGTCGTCATCACCATTTCCATGTCTGTATTGACTCCCCATACAGTAGTGCCAAGGTGAGGCCAATCAAGGAAGCAGCTCAGCAAGTCACAAGTGTGTGCCATCAGTTGATGAGGCTGTGCTGTTAGATCATCACCTGCAGTGTGCATTATGTCTCCTTCCGGGCTATTTCCTGCCCCACCCACTATCACTACCTGAACATCTTTAGTGAAATCCTTACATAAAGTTCCTAACATTACTGCTACTGAGCAGCAAGACATTCTCCTACATGACATCAGTGAGGTTTTTTTTATTGTTTGTATTTCCCTTCAGCGTCCAGCCAGATGGATATTCCGGTAACATATCTAGCTATTGTCTTCAGGTGACATTTGTACAATGAGCCAATTCAGCCCCACAATGACTAACCTCTTCAAATTTTTCCTCACATCTATATTCTTTCTCTTCAATAGTGACTATTATGAACTAACAGATTGCATCATCATGGGTTCCCTCTGTCATGGTTGTGACAAACTTATTTGTGGGGGATTTTGAAGAGAAAGCTCTGGAGGAAACTGAACGAAGCCCATAATACGTGTGAAAGACTTCAAAAGTTCTTCCCACATTTCAACCATCTGCCACCCCCCCCCCCCCCCCCCCACATCAAATTTACTGTGGAAGTGGAAGAGAATGGTGAACTCCCTATTCTGGACCTCCCAATTGAGTGCAAAGAGGGTGGTAATGTGGGTTACAAGGAAAGCTGCTTACTCTGATTTATTCCTGTACATCTCCAGTTATCATCATCCTTGAGAGCATAACGGTATGCTACACACACTGGTGGCACACAAGGCCCTGTGCAGTAGCAGATGAAGCAAACCCACCAAAAGAACTTTGCCACCTTAAGGATGTACTCCAGACGAGCGGCTGTGGTGGAGTTCCAGATTTGCTTTCAAAGATAGAAAATACAGGCCTAGCAAATAGGACATAGCACATATCTGCCATACATCAACAAATTATTAAACAATATTGCCAGAATCCTGGCTAGGCACATCATTAAATGCATTTTCTGTCCACCTCCAAAAATGGATGCAGTAGTAGGTACAGTGAAGGATGACTTTGGGTGCTCTAAGCTGGGTGCCTACTGTATTCCACGCAAATGGAGGAAGGCGTAAGTTGTGCAGATCGTGTGGGTTGTCAGAAATGTGTCAGAAGCACAGGACACACACCAAATGCAACCCTCAAAATCTGTGATTGCCGAACACCGCATAGCTGCACGAGACTCTTTGAAACATGAACAAATGGATCTGCTAAGACAGTCCTTGTCATTTTAGGACTGTATTTTTACAGTGGGTTGTTGAGATTAATGTTTCCAATGGCCTGAGCAACAGACATAGTAGTTTCAATCTCAGTAAACTGGAGAACCCAGCTCTCGACCAACTAAAGAAAGTCACAATGTTGGTCAGGAGCGACTTAGGGACTCTACAATGGAAGCAGAAGCTCTGAGAGACTGAAGTTCACACCCAGCATTTGGAAATTTCAAAAGAGGTTTGCGGCCAGGTAGTGGGGAACGATAGGATTACACATTAGTGATGTTCCCAGTTTTTCAGGTCATGTCTGCTGTACATATTTACTACCAGTACTCCATTTGACATTTGTCTGCATTCAATTATGACACAGCTGGAACGTCTTACGGGTACTTACAACAGAACTGTCAGACCGTGTCATCATAATCCTCAGCTTTTGTACGAATTCCCAAATACCTCCAATCCCTTTCCTGTTCCTCTCGTAGGCTGTTGTTACTATGTGTATTGCAGCTCCAAGAGCAGGTCTCTGACTTAACCAGTGTCCACCCCTATCTCCCTCCCCCCCCTCCCCCCGCCCCCTCCTCTCCACTCGTTACAATTTGCCCCAGTGGGAACATATCGTAAAATCCTCACAATGAATCCCACTGTTCACCTTCCTAATAGAGCTCCCACAATTTCCACACATGGTCAAAAATTAACTAACTAAAGCAAAGAAACAAAAAAGGTTGTTAAAATAGATAAATATTTGGAGATGTGTTACATTTATTGCATTATAAAAATAAATAAACATGTGACATTGTGCTAAGTTCATTATGAGCTCAAGTTCAGCAGGGTCAGCCATACGTATGTCAATAAAATAGTGGGTGCAAGTTACATACAGTGGAATTTCAAATAAATGGGGTATCCTAAAGCACAATATAGGCTGTAAAATATTCACTTATGTAACAAGAAAAGGACACTGATGTAGATATTCATTACAAGGAGTACACATGAAAAGATAGGCAAGTGTGTAAAGTTAGTTATGAGAAATACTTCAAAGTCCTGGTCACACATAAAGAGAAGTCAGACATAGGTTGCCTATTGAAACTTCAGCATACAGATAACCTTTCAATATTGCTACTACTGCAGATGCCAAAGAAAGTATCTTCAATGTAAAGTACATAGAACGTTGAATAAAATATACTTAAAAACTTAAATTTTCAAGTTCACAAAACCCACAATAGTTACTCAGTTGTCTTTTTGGCCACTAGATGTTTGACTGGAGTACATACAACCTAACAGAACACTGTATAAACACAAAAAGGAAAGACAAGAGTGGCTACGTGTACAAAGTCCTAGACCTTGAAAGTTAGTGAATGTCATGTTAATAGTTTTTTTTTTTTTTTTGTTGGGATGCTGTGCCAAACCAAGCATGTGCTGAAGCATGTATCCCATAGATTAAATGTCTTTGATATGCCTCAGAAGACTGGTGATATGTTATCATGTAAATTTTTTTTTTTTTTGTATACTCAGTTTAACCATAAATAACTACCTGACCAGAGCAAACCTCTTGATGTAAAAACTGTGGTTGATTAAATATTTTATTTCTACACCTGCAGGTGAAAACACTAGAGTACATTATTGCCTCAAAATTTTTTGAAGATGATGTAAGAATAGAATATGAGAGAAAATTTGGAGAGTGATCATATGATGTGCATAATTTTTATTTTAATTGCCTTGATCATAAAGTTTCTGTGAACAGTTAAAATAAAAAAAAATAATATTCTGATGACAGTCACATAAAAAGTTAATGCTGTAGAAATGAGACTGGCTGATGGTTATTAACTTAACAGTGCCATTTTTCTTACTGGGACACCTAATGGTGGCATAATTTAATATGTCTGATAAAATGCAGTGAATTGATAATATGTTATGCATATGACTTAGAAATTACATATTGTAGGGTAAAAACTTTCATGGTGTATCATTGGAGAGCATTGTTGGTGGTAATTAACTGTCAGCACAATTTTCAGAAGTAGTTTAATAGTCACTTAATGTTTAATCTACATCTACATCCATACTCCGCAAGCACCTGACGGTGTGTGGCGGAGGGTACCCTGAGTACCTCTATCGGTTCTCCCTTCTATTCCAGTCTCGTATTGTTCGCGGAAAGAAGGATTGTCGGCATGCTTCTGTGTGGGCTCTAATCTCTCTGATTTTATTATCCTCATGGCCTCTTCGCGAGATATATGTATGAGGGAGCAATATACTGCTTGACTCTTCGGTGAAGGTATGTTCTCGAAACTTTAACAAAAGCCCGTACAGAGCTACTGAGCATCTCTCCTGCAGAGTCTTCCACTGGAGTTTATCTATCATCTCCGTAACGCTTTCGCGATTACTAAATGATCCTGTAACGAAGCGCGCTGCTCTCCGTTGGATCTTCTCTCTCTCTTCTATCAACCCTATCTGGTACGGATCCCACACTGCTGAGCAGTATTCAAGCAGTGGGCGAACAAGCGTACTTTAACCTACTTCCTTTGTT
Source organism: Schistocerca serialis cubense (assembly GCF_023864345.2). Classification (NCBI taxonomy): domain Eukaryota; kingdom Metazoa; phylum Arthropoda; class Insecta; order Orthoptera; family Acrididae; genus Schistocerca; species Schistocerca serialis. The sequence continues at coordinate 388,827,183 of NC_064641.1, read as the reverse complement.
CTAGGATTGCATTTCCTTAGGATTCTTCCAATGAATCTGTCTGGCATCTGCTTTACCGACGATCAACTTGATATGATCATTCCATTTTAAATCACTCCTAATGTGCACTCCCAGATAATTTATGGAATTAACTGCTTCCAGTTGCTGACCTGCTATTTTGTAGCTAAATAAGGGATCTATCTTTCTATGTATTTGCATCACATTACACTTGTCTACATTGAGATTCAATTGCCATTCCCTGCACCATGCATCAATTTGCTGCAGATCCTCCTGTATTTCAGTGCAATTTTCCATTGTTACAACCTCTCGATACACCACAGCATCATCTGCAAAAAGCCTCAGTGAACTTCCAATGTCATCCACAAGGTCATTTATGTATATTGTGAATAGCAATGGTCCTATGAGACTCCCCTGCTGCACACCAGAAATCACTCTCACTTTGGAAGACATTGAGAATGACATGCTGCGTTCTGTTATCTAGGAACTCTTCAATCCAATCACACAATTGGTCTGATAGTCCATATGCTCTTACTTTGTTCATTAAACGACTGTGGGGAACTGTATCAAACGCCTTGCGGAAGTCAAGAAACACGGCATCTACCTTTGAACCCGTGTCTATGGCCCTCGGAGTCTCGTGGACGAATAGCGCGAGCTGGGTTTCACACAACCGTCTTTTTCGAAACCCATGCTGATTCCTACAGAGTAGATTTCTAGTCTCCAGAAAAGTCATTATAGAGATATGGGTCTATAGTTCTGCACATCTGTTCAATGTCCCTTCTTGAAAACGGGGATGACCTGTGCCCTTTTCCAATCCTTTGGAACGCTACGCTCTTCTAGAGGCCTACGGTACACCGCTGCAAGAAGGGGGGCAAGTTCCTTCGCGTACTCTGTGTAAAATCGAACTGGTATCCCATCAGGTCCAGCAGACCTAGATGTACTCCACATCCCTAAATGACATTCTGAATCTGTGCTTGTTCATCAAAGTAGCTATTGTGCTTATATTTATTGGTTCATATTATTCCTATTGAAGCTTAATAAATCTGCAGCTGGTTATACTTGATTTCTAGAAATTGTTAACGAACTTGGATTTCAAGCCAGTGATTGTCCTCAACTTGTATCCTCTTAATAGCATTTATAGATTATTTATGTAATAAAGTAGTCAGCACATCACTGTTTCAGACTTCTGGACTACGTGAAAACCTATTTTTCTATCCATAACCAATAAACATAATAGACAATAAACATAACATGTGTGTTATTCACAGCTTGGCTCATCCGTCCACCTGCTGCCTAGATTTATATCTTTACTATTAAACCAGTGCACCGGTGCAGCTGTTCAGGACCTCACATTTCTTTGAGTCCTGTCCAGCATGGTACTTGAGTAGTTGCCATCAGTGTTGCCACCATAACATTACTGTAAATGCAAGTACAGTGCCATCTGAAGTGATGCAATTACTGTCAGACCAGCCGCTAATAGTTACTGCCCCAACCTGCCAATAATCTGCTACTCTGTCTCCTCTTCAGTTTAGGTATCTTCTTTTGTAATGGTTGCTTTTGAGGTCATGGTTACGTCACCAAAAAAACCAAATGTCTGAAATTGCAATATGTCTTACAATAGAGATTATCTATTCTATAATTTCAGACTAAACTGAAGCTGATTTCATGGAAGATTCGGTGCCTCAAAATAAAAATTGGAGTTCCTCACAGATTGCTAGTTCTGTTTGCAAGCAAATTATGTTTACAATATGTTGACTGGACCAAGTGTAGATGAAAATAGAAGGACTAAAAACAACCAAAAACAACCAAAAACAAAAATCACTACAAATTTGCCCAAATAGTCATTGAACAAAATGCTACTGCTACAGATTTCAAATGATGGTACTTGGGCAGGGGTGTAAAATTCTGAATTCTGATTTTGTAGAGGCAAAGTACTCTTAAAGTTTATCAATGATTAATGAATGAACCTTCTTGTAGGTGAAACAAGTCTTCTAATAGTGGTAATTTTTACCTCCTGCATTTACTGAGAACTCGGTTGCTTCAAACACATTGAAAAAATGTGTTTAAAAAAAAGCAGAGCTTTTGTACTGTGATATGTGTGATTACTTCATGGGAGTTGTCCCCACAATACCTATTATTGGTTCTGACTTTCAATAGATGTTAACAGTGTTGGTCATTATTTATAAAGATGAAACCAAAATGGAAAACTTGAATCATACAATGGGACAGGATAAAGTGATATAAGTAAAATGACTGGTGTGAATGAAACCGATTATTTCAAACACTTTTGAGCTGTACCTGGAAGTCTCTGTTATGGTATTGGAACCAACTTCTGGCATGTGAAAATTAAAATTTTGAGAAATAGAGACTTCAGTCTGAAGCTGTTCATTAGGTTTAGACTGAGTGCTTACAATTGATCTTAAATTGGCAAAAAGAGTTGATAATCCAACAAAATTGTGTCACACCTGCTGTGAGCAATGTGACACAATGGTTAATGCTCTGGAAAGTACAGTGGCCAGTTTCCTTCCCTATACTTTACACATCCAAGCTTATATTATGTCTCTGAGATGAGTATGTTAAATCCTAATCTTCTGTTTCCTAAACAAATTTGCAATGAAAGGAACATTTCTCTTATGAATCTTCTCCCTCAACACTATTAATTCCTGATAATGCTACCAGTCCAATGAGCATTCAATTGAATGGAGATTTTGTAAGCCATCTCCTCCTTGTATCAGTTACATGCTCTTGGGATTCTTCCATTTAATTTGTCTGACATCTGCCTTTCCTTCATCTACATTTATGTAGTTACCCAACCTTAAGTCACTCTGGACACCTACTGTCCGAATAACTCATAGCTGTCACAGATTGCAATGACTGCTGATGATTTAGTCAAACAATAATGGAGTTTTAAACTTACTTACAAGTGATGATATAAATTTGTGTTGAATGCCAACTGCCTGTCCTTGCGCCAAGCACCTGTCCACTACAGCTTTTCCTGCATTTTGCTCTAGTTGTGCTGTTTTGCGATTTACTTATATTGTCTCTGAAGTGCACTGGTTAAATACCAGGCTTGAGAGTTAATATATAAATCAGGGAAGTATGTGAGCAGATGAGGCAAGTTAGGAATGTCAAATAAAGCACATTATGTCTACTAGTTATTACTGTCAATCTAGGGTGCCATATAATCCAGAAGTCTGCTCGCACAACACCTGTATTAACACAATGACTGTCAGGAGACATATCTGGCCATAGCAGAGCCTCATGCCTGACACATTGGCCTACCCTACCACAAAACATCCATCACTTGTGTGTGGCATTCAGTGTGTTCAATGCCATGAACAGGGTGACACTGTCACAGAGTTATTGACATTACTTGCAAAGTTATTTATGTATATCTGGAATGATAAAAGGTCTATAGCACTTCTTTGGCACCCACTCAAAGCTAGTTTTACATTTGATAATTCCTCGTTTTGAGAATAATTTACTGAGTTCTGTCTGTTAAGAGGTCATCTGTTTAGTCTGGTCCAATCCTCTGTAAACTTGTATTCTGTTCATTAGGAGATAATATGATCCACATTAAATGCCACCCAGATGTAAAAGTACATAGTATCATATAGGATGCCAGTATCAACTGCTTTATAGAGTGGAACCTATGATGAGTTTCTGTAATTTTGTGTTATTTGTAAATAATATCCTTACCATTACATATTTTCTGGTTTTTTCATATTTCTAAAATTAGCTTTTTAGCTTTGTTGTCTTTCAGGACCAAATCTCACATTTGTATTTTTTTACGTAACTTTCCTCAAGATTTCCCCTTTCAAACACTCTTCCCAAATTATTCTGCCTACTTCTACCAAATTGTAAAGATAAACAGTTTTCTTACAATTGAACTGTTATCTAATTTGAATTCATAAGTGAAAGAGAACAACACAATTATAAACTGTGGCAGTTTTGCAAATTTTCCAAATTCCTGACCTGTATTTTCCTTTTTGGTCTCATTGGTACAAGAACAGATACAGCAATTTGATCAGTATCCTAGCACTTAAGTCAGCCAAGGGCAATTTTTAAATAAACCATTCATTTTTCTTAATATAAAGAATTATACAAGTAACTGATGCTGAAATAGTGACACATGGTTTATAAGAGCATGGTGTACATGACTCTACCACTTTTTGATTCCAATGTCAGATAAGATGTGGATGTGACTGTGGAAACTGGTGTGAAAATCTATAAAACATTCTTGTGGAAAATATCTTGGTTAGTATATGCATAGATATGACAACACTGCTACACTACACTGTCGGTGTGGGTACTTTATGGGCCAAGGGTGGCTTGATAATAAGAGAGGAAATGCAAACTCACCATGCAAGTCAATCTATGGGAAGCAGAAAGTCTGAAACCAGCTGGTGGGGGTGGCTAATGACTGAGCATGCGATATAAAGTGCAATGTTATGTCTGCGGTGGTTGAAAAAGGTGTAAGCACTGGCTCGCCCATATTATTGTCGCCCACAGATAAACACTTCCTTTCAGTGTGTCAGGCCATACTATGCATTGCATGCACACTTCAGGGCAGGTTTCCATACTATTACACTGTGCTACAGATGCTTGTTCAGCTGCCTCCATTGTGATATCTGCTGGAAGGGGTACTAAATCTGAAAAGGCCATGTAGGGCTGAAATGGCCAGACTTGGGCTGTGACCTCCATCACAGCACCAGAGAGGCCACTTTAGAACCCAGAAGTGATCTGACCAATGAAGGAGGCAACGCTGATGCCACTAACTTTACCGGGAGGGCAGAAGGGCGTGGAGGTTGAGGCAAGGAGGAGGAAGGGTTATCAGAATCCATGGGCTCCACATCAGCAGAGGCAGGCATGAGCCTCGTAAGGCTACAGGTGACAGGAATGCAGAGGGGGCAGAAATGGGGAGGCACACCACTGGAAGTGGGGGGTCCGTTCCTGGAACATCATCATGACCAACACTGCCACCTGACTGACCAAATGACTGCAGTGGTGATGTCCCATCAGGATGTGGTTGCAACTGATTTGCTTGATGGGTCAGCTGCTCCCTACTGACATCTGTCACAAACAACTGCCGATGTTTGTGGCCCATTACAATACCTGGCAGCCACCTCTGCTGCCAGCCAAAGAACCGGGTCCAAATGGCAGCACTGGGAGGAAAATGCTGCAGGCCATGGTGGTCCGTGGCAAACAAGTCAAGTTGCAACAAATTGAGGAGACCCTGTGGCTGGCACCCAGGCAAACATTCTGCCAAACTGTGCCTGTTGACCAGTGTCACCCAGTTGTAGCTGGAAAACTCAACAATGCGTTGTCATGGGAAAAGACTGATATAGGCTTCTTCATTTGCATCTGAATGTACAAAGGAAGTGATCCATCTCTGAGTTAGAAGCTGGTTGAAATGGGGTGGTAATCATGAAAATGACGAAGTTTTCAAACTCCTGTGGGACAAATTACCTATCGTTATTGGAGATGATGGTCCTTGGGGATCACTCAGTGACAGAAATAGCTGACAATGGACAGACAGTGATGTGGACGACAACTTGGCTATGTATGGGAAATAGGACAATGCATTGTTCACCCATCCTACACAGTCCCAAAATGGACCTGTGAAATAGACTTGCACCCTATCCCAAAGGTGGTCCTGGACCAGCCAAGGAAAAAATTTGCGTAGCAGTGACACCTGTTTCTGTGCGCAGGCCCCAAAAGCCCACACTAGAGGTTCGACATCACAATCGATTGCGGCCAGTAGACATGATGCATGTCAATGCCTTCATACAAGTCATTTCCTAGTGCAATACATGCATCAACTGGAGTATGCAAGGGTGTAATGCCGTAGGGACCACCACACGCCAGCTTTGCACCTCTGTGGCAAGCACGAGAACTCTGTGGACAACACTGAGGTGATTACATAGGAGAAAAAACATAGGCCACACTGGCTCCACAGCTGAAGAGATGCATTCCGACCAACCAGTCTGGACCATGGAAACACTTTTCAGAAGAAACAGGTCACCGGCCATTCTTGTAATGATCTCTCATCTGTTAATGGAAAATCCAACAGGGTTTACTGCAAGACATTGTGCAACACAAACACAAGGGCCTCTTGGCGATACAACTCTGAGTCAGATGCCACTGGTAGCTGTGTTAATGCATCAGCATTGGCATGCTGTGTGGTGGAGCAGTAATGTATGCCATAGAACAGGTACTGAAAAGAGGGCCAACCTCTGTGATCAGTGGGCAGTTGTATCAGGAAGCCTAGAATGAGGTCCAAATAAGGAAACTAGCAGCTTTTTGTCAGTGATGAGGAAGAACCTTGCCCCATACAGGAAAATATGAAACTTTTTAACTCCAAAAATAGTAGCTAGCATCTCCTATTCCATCTTCCATGTACAAGCAATAGGCTCCTTGGCACTGTCTGGGTTCCAACGGGACAGAACTGCACCAGTGCCATAGTGGGATGAGTCGCAGACTAGGATTATACGTTTATGTGGTGTAAAAGACAGGGAACACAGTAGAGACTGAAAAGCATATTGACAATTCATAGACCAGAAAAATTTAAGGCCTTTCTGGCAAAGCCGATTAAGAGGATTGCAGGTGTGCGCAGCTGGGGAATGAAATGAGCGTAGTACTGAATCCTAATGGAGGTTCTTCAGGTTCTCGGACCCAACAGGCTGATGATGGCTTTGATGTGGTCATCTGTAATGTAAGGAGTCAACATCCCCTTACATACAGACACATGTAGTTTTGCCTCTCGTAGGTTGCAGTAGGCTAGATATTGATAGTAGAGTGCCAGAGAGATATAGCACTTGTTAGGCAGTGGACTGCAGGCAGTGTGCAGGGGCAGAAGTCACTAAGAGAGCTCTAACAGAGCAGGATCTGATGTAATGGCAGAAGGCTGCCTGTAATACATAGTGTGATTGTGTCCCTGATGCCATGGGTTGATCTCTAGCAATTTACCAATCATGACAAAAGAGTTTATTTTGAAGTGTTGTTTCAAGTATCTAAATCATATTGTGATTACGCGTTTCATGTCAACTGCGACCACCACCAACAACTAGATTGCTGTGAGTATTGTGGTGTGTTTGGGCTAATTAATGCAATAGCATGTGAAGATATCCAAGAGCGACCTGTGATGAGTATAACCGTCATTACCTTGTAAGGTGAAGGGAATAAGTACCTCACATTTGTGTAAAACCAAGAATATGGCACTTAATTTCAGTGGAATACTGTAATGATTATTATTACAATAGAACCGTATTCATTGTGTTAATTCATTATTCAGCAGCCGAAACACTTGTATGAAACAAATCCACTGCAGTATTAGTCGATCAGCCACTTATCCTTAGGAGATTGCCACTCTCTCATTTATTAGGATGCTAATTGATTATTAGTAATATCCAAACCAACTGGGAGTGTTTCATCATGGCTTTCCATGAAAGGACGTTTGCAATTTTCAGATGAAGAGGACTACAATACATAACATTTAACTTCGTGCTGTGATTTCATCTTGATTTATGGGTGCACAAACAACTGCAAAATTTTGAGCCCAGAACAATATTTTGGCACACAATTCTTGATCACTGTTCCCATGGCTAGAATCTGTGAACAGAACTGAATAACAACATGTATCAAACTTTGGACAGTGTACTACAACGTAGCGTACAAAATCAAAAATCATGGGAAGAAACAATACGTTTGAACCGGACAATGCAGTAGAGTCTTGTAATAGTGAACAGACTAGTTTTGGCATTTCAGACAATAGAAGTGGTACCAAGAAACTGTATCACAAAGGGCAAATGGAAAAACCCGTGTAAAAAGCAGTGAAAATTGAATACTAATGAGAGACATGTGAACATTATTGTGATGAAATAGGCCAAATATTCATCATGAGAATATCAGAGAAGTGTGTTCCGGTGATGTTATGCTTGGAACTGCTGTTTAAATGATTGAAATTGATCAATTCTGTATGTATCCATAAACTGTGATACAGTCAGAACTGTGATTGGCTGCTCTCGCGTGATGTCAACATACAGGCCGTGGCAGGCAGCTCACTGTCTGAAAGCAAGGTTGGGGAAGGTTTAGATAGCATGTGCCACCCATAAATGATTTAAATGTTTTTAAATTGTGTTAAAGAAACAGAAATAAATACGTAGGCCCTAACAAATATGCAAGTAAAACTAATTCCGCACTAGATGTAGTAATTCAATTCAGTAAATGAATGTACCTACATCCTGTAATTTTTAATGTATGAATTGCTTGCTATGAGTGAAGGGAAGTGATTCTTCAATTTTTACATGGTCAAGGGGCTGTTCACATCAAATTCTTCTTTGCTGTGTTGTTCTTCCATGCTTACAACTGCTTCTCTTCATTCAAATACCTAATGAAGATAAATTATCCCATTCTTGCAAACAAACTAATTACATCTTTGCGCACCAGAGGAAACTTCACTTTAATGATTGATGTCAAAGTTTTAACTATTTTGTCACATTTATAAATGGTATATCCAGGAAACGTAGAAAATATAATTCCAAACTGTTTTTCTGTGCTCACCCAGCATGTTGTCAGATTTAAAAGACCCCCTCAAGAAGCAGTAGATATCCAGAAATCAGAATGTGTTCCAGGAACTGAGTACATTTCAGTTTTTGATCCCAAGGATTTTTCAGCAGCTTGACACTTAAATGCTAGGTAGCCTGCCACGTAATGAACAGTCATGTGAAATGTCCTCTGTGTCAGATTTTTTTCCCTCTATTTCTTGGATTGTTCTCAGCAATTCTTCTTTCTCTTCCATAATGTGTACAATCTCACAAATACTTGCACACTCAGCCTTCACTTGGTTTTCCCCTGTCACATCAATACAAATTTCATGAATTCATCATTGTGTGTTTTGGAGTCTGCAGCAGCTGCACTGATTCTCCCATCAGCAACCGATGCACTGCTTGATAATAAGTTGTCCACATTTCCTGTTAAAACAAGAAGCCAAATTCTGTGCTTGTCATCGACTGCTGAAGGATTATTACAGACCTTGAATTCTCAAAAAATAATTTTCCAGACAGTCTTTATTTAGTTTGGATGTTAAGTTATACCTACCTTTATCTTTTCTTACTTCTTCAAACAGTCCTAGAAATGATGTGATGGAGATGATAAACCCCTTTTGAAATGGCAACAAACCCTTTCTGTTTCCAAAGTGCATATCACGAAAAACATCTCAAAACCTTCTTACCTTCTACTTCTACATTTAGGTAATACATTCTTCTACTTTCTTCCAAGCTCTCTTGGCTTAGAAGATTCAGACAAATTCCGCTATGTAGAAGTGTGCCATGCTCAAAGGGAACTCAAGAGTTCAAAATATTGAACACATCTTTGACTAATTCAAAGAAAATACTTTCACCCTCCTTTCCTAGAACATACAATAGAGCTTTAGCGATGTGGTGGGAAAGTTAATGAGTAGCCATCCTAACATTTTATCACAGTCTACTTGTGACACTGAGGTGAGCTTCTGGTAAGTGGTGTGTTATATTCAGGTCACCTTTTTGCTGTCTAAAATGCTGTCAATTAACATTAGGTAGAACTACTCATTACTCCAAAAATTGGTTTCTAAGAAGCTTCAGTGAATGAGGCACTTCATAGAAAACTCTGTTCTTCTTTTTGTTCTCCACTGGATTTGTGAAAAATGTTTGAGATGTGTTGACACAAAGCTCATTACACCCTCCATTAATTTTTCCTCACATATGACACATTATGGCTACAACATGTAGCCCTTAACATTCAACATCCAGTAGTATATCTTGAAGCAGGTTACTATTCATCGTCACATCAAAATCATAACAAAATGGTTGCGTCCAAGATTTACATAAACCACAAATCATCACAACTAGCACATTGCTGTGAGGTTGTAAAATCTTGTCTTCTGTCGCATCATAGCAGATGCAGCAGTCAGTGTTCATTATGTCGAAACACAGCACAGTTTTCTTTTCTTAAACAATAAATGTACCAGTTTTTGCTCTCAAGATTTTCAAGACTTCTTCCAAAACACTTGGTTCGCACTTGAAATTTCTAGCCTAATTTTGAAGCATTGCATGACAGGCCAAAGGAATGTTGTGCTTGCTCAGATACATATAAGCTTTTTGAGAAAGGGTTAGTGCATTGACAGTGTCATAGGAACTCCATTTAACCTGTCAGTTGACTTGTAACACAGCAAATTTATGCTGGAGTGGAACATTTAGATAATACATTCTTCTACTTTCTTCCTTAACACCCTTTCTTTCACATATCTACTTAATTTTCTCTTTTTTAAAAAGATGTGAATGACAGTTTTAACCCTTTTCAGGGCTCCATGGTGTTATTTTAGGGTCATTATTAATGCTGTATTTTTCTTTTTTAAAATTTCTATTTCTTTACTCATTCTTTTGATGTCTTCAACCTTAAAGTCTGAAATCAGTGAGTTCACAGATGGACACTGTATTTCTTACTTGGTCCTGTTTCTTCTTCTTTGAGGATACAGATTCCAAGACTCCAATTGCTGTCTTCCAAATATCTCTTAATTTCATAGTGTAGAGCTCACTTATCGAGCCTCGTATTGTGTCTAGATTGTACATGAGTCATTCACACGCTGTCTACTGTCTGCTGGATGATGCCTCACCATGAGAGGCATTGGAGGAAGCTCGGCTATGGGTCTGCTCAGAATCAAAGTTTTTGGTGTAATTGTTGAATGACATCATGTAGACTCATGTAGCAGCCACACCAAAGAACATCAAGCAGCTAGGTGATTCTACATGACATTGTTGTCCATTTTCTTTGTGCAGCCTGCTACAGAGACAAACTACACTGGATGGTTACTGCAGCGACTCCAAGTGGGTGAGTTGGTAACGTGCCCACATGACATGGTAAATCTCCGAACTGTCTACTGCAGCTCCACCTGGCCGCTGACCATCGGACTACTATGATGACAGCTTCACTCATCAGCAGATGTGTAACTGTGAGGATGAGATTACGAATGCACATGGCTCCACAGCAAGCTGTGGGCAACAGTGAATATGTAAGTAACTTCACGTCATATTTTGAATCAATACAAATAACTGCGATAGTAATTTTGACATTTTTTTTGAAATTTTGCTCCGAAATACAATGTGCATGGATATGTAGGTTTACATCAGTGAGACAGTTACTAACAGCTTCAATGCAGATGCTATCACTCTACTTCTTAATTACAGGTTTGTATGTGTAGTAATTTGTGATGTGTATCCTATTCTGAGTGTTTTGTATAGCCTGGTGAATGTTTACGTTGATATTTGATTTTGATGGGCTTGTGAGGTTTACTGTATTCAGTGATGATAGGAATTGTGTTAATGTGGTTTAGCTGAGGTACTACAATCAGCGTTTGTTTAATTTGTTGATAATTTGGATAGTCTGGGTTACCCAAGAATTATTGTATGCTACTTGCCAGTGTATAGTACATAACCAAAAATGTCTGCTGAGACTAAGCAAGAGGTTTAGGAGGTAGAACTTGGGAAGAAGAAGGTAGTGCAGGAGAGTAGGGATGATTCAGAAATCAGTGTTAGTGGATTGTCAGTTGACAGCCCATTAGCTCATTCAGTTGCTTATACTGAGACACCAATAAAACCAATGGAAAACAAACTAGATCCAGATGAAGAGAGGTGGGGAAAGATGCAATCAATGAAGGCAGTGATATTGCAAAGCAATAAAGAGTTTGAACAGAAGAATGAAGAAATATTCCAGAAAGTTGAGAAGAAAAATGAAGAAATATTATGAGAAGTTGACCACAAGAATGAAGGAAGATTTCAGAAGGTATTACACGAACAATACTGTTTTATCCCAAAACCTCTCCAGTCCTTTTCCTTCACTGCTATTCCTTCCCCATCAACCCTTCTGCTGGAAGATCTAGGTCTTCCACCTTTAAGCTCTCAGGTTTTCAAATCTTATCCAGTGCAGTTCCCAACAATAAGTCTTTTCTTCTCATCCCATCTGGTAAGTCTCCCCTGACTCGGAACTCTGGATGACTTTTCTGAACTCTCTCTCTCTTCCTAAACCTCTGCAGTCCTTTTCCTTCACCCTTCTTCCTTCCCCCCCCTCTTCCTTCTCCTTCAACCCTTCTGCCAGAAGATAGAGCCACTGGCTCCTAAAGCTTGCATAAGTAAAACCTCATTTTTGTACGTGTGTCCTGCACCACTTGGTAAGTAGATTTTTTAATCTGTCAAATTAAATTATATTTTCAAAAATTGTTTTAATTTGTATAACAGATATGTAGTGTTCTATGACACACACAAACTATTGAAGAGGGAAATTTATTGCACATACTCTACAGAATTTGTGTAAACTATTTCCTATTTTTCCAAAAAGGTATGATGAATTTTTAGCGTAACATTTTGTGTAGAGGCAGTTTATGACTGGAGTCAGAGGGAATTTACTTGATAGTTTACAATTTCAGTGTTTACTTGGATGTAATGTCTTCATTATTTTTAAATCTGTATACACTTTTCCTACATTCTTTTTCACCTCCAGCAATAAAGAAGCCTTTTTGGGCATAGATGTAAGGGTTCCAAAGCCCCTTATGTAAAGATAAATGTAATTTTGCCTCACACAGGTCGATGTAGGCTAGACGTCAAGAGTTGAGTGCCAGAGAGATACAGCAATTGTCAGTCAGTGGAGTGCAAACAGTGCACAGGAGGAGAAGTCGCTAAGAGAGCTCTAAGCAAGCAGGACATGGTGTAATGGCAGATGGCCACCTGTAATGTATATTGTCAACTGAGTGTATCCCCGACGCCATGGGTTGACCCTCAGCAATGTACCTGCCATGACAGAGAGTTGATTGTGAAGTGTTTTTTTATTAAGTATCCAGATCATACTGTGGTTACATGTTTTGTGTCAACTGTGCTGGCTGCCTACAATTGGATTGCAGTGAGGATTCTGGTGTGTTTGTGCTAATTAATGCAACAGCACCTGAAGATGTCAAAGAATGATGTGAAGAGTGTAACCACCATTAAACTGTAAGGTGAAAGGAGTAACTGTCTCACATTTGCGTAAAACCAAGAAGATATCACTTAATTACAGTTGAACACCGTAGTGATTCTTATTGAAATAGAACCTTGTTGATTGTGTTAATTCATTACTGAGCAGTTGAAACACTGATACAAACCAGCTCCCACAACAATATTAGCCAATCAGCCTGGTATCCTTAAGACACAGTCAGCCTAACTCATTTATTAGGTTGCTACTTGGTGATCAATAATATCCAAACCAATCAGAAGTGTGTCAGTAGGGATGAGATTATCTTTGCTAGGCACATGTTCCAAAAATGCGTCTGTGGGGAGAAAAAACTGAACATTCTGCAGGAGGTGTTGGAAACAGACTGAAGATTTTATAAATGCTCCTCTCTTGTATGGCCCATTACTGAACTGTCGTTAAGGTAATTGACACAACAGGAAATGTCCTTAATCAACTGCTCCAAATACTGTTGATACATACCCCACAGACAAGATTCCAGAAGGCAAACAATTAAACAGGTAAAATGAAAAGTGTGTGTTGAGGACCAAAAGGTCCAAGAAATTGCATCCAATGGCAACTGCAGGTAGACATTGTGCAAGTTGATACATGAAAAATACTGGTTCCCTGACAACTTCACCAAGAAGTCTGTTGGCTGCAGAATTGGATACAACTTTGTGGCACACTGTGCATTGACCATGTTCAGAATTGCCACAAAAGGGCACGGCACCATCAGGCTTCTGAATCACCACCAAAGGGTGGCCCACAAACTTCACAAAATAGGAGAAAAGATGCTTTGATCCTACCAACACTTGTCCTTTACCTTGCTGCCCATAGAGATGGGAATGGGGTGGGGGTGGGGGCTGGGGTGGAAAAATTTAGATACTGCAAATGGCTTAAGGGAAACATACGGCTTGAAAATTTCTGCTCAATCTAAGGTACTCTCTAACAGTAGGCTTATGACTGCAGTGAAACATCAAATTGTGAAAAGGAACGGATTGAGACAATAAATACCCTTCATCAACTATATGGAAACCAAAAAGAGAAAAAGCGTCGAGCCCAAAAATATTCTGCATCAATTGTGAATTGACCGTAACAATGTAAATTGCCATTCCACATTATTATAATTTTCAGAGACAGAGAATTGACCCACAAAGGAATGCACTGTTTACTATAAAGCAACATCTTTTGTAGGGGCCACTGAAACTGCAGTCACCCCAAGAGCCTGTATTTATCCAAATTGATTAAAATTAATTAATTAATTAATTAAAATTTGAAAGTAAAGTTCTATGTACTGACTTGGCAGAAAATCATATGAAATTTTGGTCTTATGTAAAAGCGGTAGGTGGATCAAAACAAAATGTCCAGACACTCTGTGACCAAAATGGTACTGAAACAGAGCATGACAGACTAAAGGCCGAAATACTAAATGTCTTTTTCCAAAGCTGTTTCACAGAGGAAGACTGCACTGTAGTTCCTTCTCTAGATTGTTGCACAGATGACAAAACGGTAGACATCGAAATAGTTGACAAAGGGATAGAGAAACAATTGAAATCGCTCAAAAGAGGAAAGGCCGCTGGACCTGATGGGATACCAGTTCGATTTTACACAGAGTACGCGAAGGAACTTGCCCCCCTTCTTGCAGCAATGTACCGTAGGCCTCTAGAAGAGCGTAGCATTCCAAAGGATTGGAAAAGGGCACAGGTCATCCCCATTTTCAAGAAGGGACATCGAACAGATGTGCAGAACTATAGACCTATATCTCTAACGTCAATCAGTTGTAGAATTTTGGAACACGTATTTTGTTCGAGTGTAATGACTTTTCTGGAGACTAGAAATCTACTCTGTAGGAATCAGCATGGGTTTCGAAAAAGTCAGTCGTGTGAAACCCAGCTCGCGCTATTCGTCCACGAGACTCAGAGGGCCATAGACACGGGTTCAAAGGTAGATGCCGTGTTTCTTGACTTCCGCAAGGCGTTCGATACAGTTCCCCACAGTCGTTTAATGAACAAAGTAAGAGCATATGGAATATCAGGCCAATTGTGTGATTGGATTGAAGAGTTCCTAGATAACAGAACACAGCATGTCATTCTCAGTGGAGAGAAGTCTTCCGAAGTAAGAGTGATTTCAGGTGTGCCGCAGGGGAGTGTCATAGGACCGTTGCTATTCACAATATACATAAATGACCTTGTGGATGACATCGGAAGTTCACTGAGGCTTTTTGCAGATGATGCTGTGGTGTATCAAGAGGTTGTAACAATGGAAAATTGTACTGAAATGCAGGAAGATCTGCAGCGAATTGACGCATGGTGCAGGGAATGGCAATTCAATCTCAATGTAGAAAAGTGTAATGTGCTGCGAATACATAGAAAGATAGATCCCTTATCATTTAGCTACAAAATAGCAGGTCAGCAACTGGAAGCAGTTAATTCCATAAATTATCTGGGAGTACGCATTAGGAGTGATTTAAAATGGAATGATCATATAAAGTTGATTGTCGGTAAAGCAGATGCCAGACTGAGATTCATTGGAAGAATCCTAAGGAAATGCAATCTGAAAACAAAGGGAGTTGGTTACAGTATGCTTGTTCGCCCACTGCTTGAATACTGCTCAGCAGTGTGGGATCCGTACCAGATAGGGTTGATAGAAGAGATAGAGAAGACCCAACGGAGAGCAGCGCGCTTTGTTACAGGATCACTTAGTAATCGCGAAAGCATTACGGAGATGATAGATAAACTCCAGTGGAAGACTCTGCAGGAGAGACGCTCAGCAGCTCGGTACGGGCTTTTGTTAAAGTTTTGAGAACATACCTTCACCGAAGAGTCAAGCAGTATATTGCTCCCTCCTACGTATATCTCGTGAAGAGACCATGAGGATAAAATCAGAGAGATTAGAGCCCACACAGAAGCATACCGACAATCCTTCTTTCCACGAACAATACGAGACTGGAATAGAACGGAGAACCGATAGAGGTACTCAGGGTACCCTCCGCCACACACCGTCAGGTGGCTTGCGCAGTATGGATGTAGATGTAGATGTAATGAGGCTGCACATCGCTTCCATGTCTACTTGAAATTTTTCTGGTTGCCCATCCACTAATGACGTCAGCAATGTACACTGGGGTGACACACATGGGGCATCGAGGATGGCCCCCAGAGTCCAGTAAAAACACAGGAGTGTCCAATGACTGACTCACAGCTTGCTGACTGTCACAAACAGTTGCCAAATGGACTATTTGATGGTATACCTGACACATGGCTTCCACTTATGGGTAGTCTCTTAAAACATGCAACAAATGACAATTTGGACAGGACCACTGGCCCACCCAACGAGCGGAAGCTGGAATCATCAACAGCATCAACAAATGGTGACTTGGCAGAAGGCAAGGCCACCTGGGGTACCCCAGGGGGAGCTGGGGTCTGTTTTCTAGACAGGAAGGATTCCTCTGGAAAGACCGTAAGTAAGCTAGCTACACATAAAATCGTGCCATGCAAGTACCCATGGCAGTACCATGGATTTGTTTATAGATTTGGCCTGTTGGTGACTTGAAACACAGGCAGTTGGATAAGGTCTGGATTGTTTTCAGGTCCCATAGCTGTGATGTTAACTCATTGGGGAGGGATTTAGGAAAGGAACATGTTAACAGGAAGAACATTTTTGGAAGATGACTATCAACAGCAATCAAGTAATGTATAAAATGCATGTTTGACCATTAGCTGTTTTTTATTTTATTTTATTTTAAACCCAAATATCAACTGGTTGCCATGACAAATGTAATGTGGTGGCTTTAACCATTTTAACCATTACCTGTTGAAGATGGTCCAAGACTGACTGGGTTTAAAATAAAAACAGTTGATGGTCAAACATGCACTTTATACATTAAGAGAAAAAATTCTTGAAAGATTACTGTATGAGACAAGGTGGAAGAAATTGTTGGAGGGAGTTTGGAACAGTTTTAAACAAGGTGCTTTATGGGGTTTTGGTTGGCTGTTGTCAGTGAGGTGCATGATGAAGAAGTGTTACAACTGCAGAGAATGAATAAAGGAAAGAAAGTCACTCATAAATCCAGCCTTGTTTAATTTTGGTTTTGGACTAAAGGTGAAGCCTTTAGAAAATACTGAGACTTCTACAGGGGTCAGAGTTTTGGTGGAAAGCTTAATAGCAGTGTTACAGGATGAATGTTCAGGAGCAGGGTGTTTTATGGAGGGTGGCAGAAGGTTTTGGGGTATGGAACATGAAGTAAGTTAGCAAAATGTGATCAGGGATCAGGAAGCTATGAGGGGTTGACAGGGGGTTGAATCAGAGTGATCTCTGGGTTGAGATAGCAACAGGAAAATCAAAGAGTTTTCTGCAGCTGATTAAAAATCACACTGCTTTTGAAGACAGAAATTTTTACATGGTATACCATAGAACTACTGCCCACATTCAGACTGCAAGAGCATACAAAATTATTGAATGATCTTTAGATGCATGTGATATGCAATCTTCATGGGTGCAGCTTGGAATCTGACTAAGAGTAGGTGTGTTGTCTTAAATACCTAGTTCTGGCTGAATAATGAGATTATCCCACATTAAGGACTTTGTACCACAGCAAAGAATACAATTGCTCACCTTTTCAACAAGGTTAATTGCATGCAACAGTGTTATAGTGTTCCAGCCATCTGTCACAAACATTGGATGTTGCTGAATTTGCTCCAGTGATTACACTATTATCAGAGATGAAGTGGAAAGAGTCCCAAGTCCAGCTCTAAGCTTCCTGCAATGCGTAAATGTAACCATTGCTCTTAAATGAGCTGATGAAGGATAAGACTGTATCCTAAAACCTTATTTCCAGATTTGAAAAGTTTGGAATTGTCACACTAAACATGCAAAAGCTTCCTGAATGCTTGCCAATGAACAAAACTGAAGTTAACATGGTAGGTAGGAGAGGCATTCTTAGAGCAGCTAGAGAAAAAAAAGAAGTGACTGTTTAATAGCCTCAACTGATGTTAAGTAGAGGAGGAAGAAATTAGATGTACCTGGTGGAAACAGCATTCAGTTAAAGACCTGGAGGTGCTTGCAACTGAGGCACACCTGTCTCTCCTCCATTGCCCAAACCTAATAAGAAAAGACAAAAGAGAATCAGATGGCCCACCTTCTCAGGAGATGATAAACTTAATTATGAAATGCTGAAAGAATGAGATGAACAAAGTGAAACATTTTAGAGCCTAGGAGTGTTCAATGAGCTCTCATGAGAAAGTAGAGCCAGAAATTTTTCTTTTTAAGACTTTGTGATTGTCCTTTATAATGGGAAAAAGAATCTAGGAAAACTGCAACTATTGAAAAGGCTAGCTATGTTGATGAGTGCATGGAGAAAAGACTATAGATTTGGCTCAATGATGTTTTACTGGAGAACATGCTGTGTCACTAAGGCCGTTACCTGGAGATATATGTCAGGCATTCTCAAAAGGCACAGGACAAGTCGTCCTGTGCCCTTTCTGGATGTCTGACATACACCTCTAGTAATGGCCTGGGGGGCTGAAACGAGTCATGGTTTTGAATAAAAAGAAAAGTGCAACTGATGTGTACATTTCCTTCCAAATCATTTCCACAATTGCGGAATCATCACCAAACTGTTCCACATGCCGGGCAAGAAATTTATCAAGTATGCGTCATTTTTTAGTTAGTTTAACATTGGCTCAGTGAATTCTTTTAGTGTATTGTCAACAGTTTGAACTTGTGGGAAAAAGTTGTTCCTAGTAAAGGTTACAATGGCCCAAAGTTTTTTAAATATTACAGGCATAAAAAAATTCTAAAATATGAGAACATAACATTGCTTTACTCAAAAAGTATTATACTACAATTTAAATGCACCCTCTAAGCTAGTCAGAGCTTAACATGTCAATGAAGATGGAAAATGGGTCACTGTTACACCAGCTAGTAGACCAGGTTTACAATTTTGGCAGTTAAGTTGTTGTTGATAGCCAAAGGAAAGTGGGTATGAAGTGTAGACTGTTAATTGTAGGACAAATATTTCTGAAAAAAGAGGAGTTTGCTGACACTGAACATAAATTTAAGTGTTAGGAAATCTTTTCTGAAGGTATTTATCTGGAGTGTAGCCGGGTAAGGAAGTGAAATGTGGGCAATAAATAGTTCAGACAAGAGGAGAATAGAAACTTTTTAAATGTGGTGCAACAGAAAATGCTGAAGGGTAGATGGTAAATTGAATAATTAATGAAGCGGCACGTAATCCAAGTGGGGAAAAAATAAATTTATGATACAACTTGACTAAAAGATGGATTGCCTAATAGGACACATCCTGAGGCATAAAACAAAATACACTCTTGTCCCTCTACAATCTATATTTACAAAAGAACTCCGGTTGAAATCATCCATGTTGCACGAGCTCTGAATAAAATGTCATCAGGAATTTATGCTATTCCAGACTACATCATAAAGCAATATATTACAGACTGCCTCTTAAGTAGCCAATTCATCCTTTTTGACGGGCACAGTTCTGGACTGTCTAAAAATTGCTTAAGTGGTCCCTGTTCATAAGAAAGGAGACAAATCAAATAAAGAAAACTGTAGACCAATTGTCTTATTATCTGGCTTTAGTAAAATCACAGAAGAAATAATTATAATAGGTTAATGGAAGTGTAAGTCTAAAACAAACTCTCACTGATATGCAGCACCAATTCAGGAAAAATAAATGGACAATTACTGCCATATATGATTTTATGCAAAATGCCCCAGAAACAGCGGAGAAAAAACAAAATGTCACTAGCAATTTTTTTTTACTTAAGTAAAGCCTTTTACATTCTGGACCACAACATACAGTTGGTGAAGCTCCAAATACGTGGCATCAGAGGCACTGCACTAAAATGGTTCACATCATACAACCTACTGATGAACGCAAAAAAAACCAACATTCCAAAACATCTGGTTAAAAGTTGGTGCTTGCAGCACCCATGTGAAAATAAATTCCACGAAAGTGACACCTTCTTTGCAAACAAAGTTTTTAGGCATACGGTTTCAAAATTACTTCAAATGCAAACAAAATAAATGGAATGCTAAATAAAATATGTTGTTGTCTGTGTTTACTACCTGTTAAAACAAGTTTTCACACTGTCCAAATTGCCTGCTTTGTCCAATTCCACAGCATCCTACTATGTGGAATTATATTCTGGGATAATACACCATCTAGTTAAGTTATTTTCTTATCTCTGAAAAGAACTGTAAGAACAATTCATCATGCTCAACAAATAGCTTCTTGCAAACCCATCTTTCAAAAGTTGTTAATCCTACTGTGCTATACGTATATTCTATAAAATTTGTAAAAATGTCAGAAAGAATTTAAAAGACATAAAAAACTTTAATATCCATGAGTATGATAATGAAAAAGCAACAGCTTCATATCTAGTCAGTAAGGACATGAGGTAATAAAACCTTCACTACAAATAGTGTTATACAAATTTACACTGGTCGCGCGCGTGCGCACTCGCTTTTGCGGGTACAGGTGCAGCATGCATATGCACGTGCGTACTGTCTCCTAGAATGTGGAAAGATTTTTAGGATGAATAAATAAATGAATGTTCTGTCTAGTTTTAAAATGGAAATAATTTTCTACAGAATGTAAATTATGTCTGATGTCATAATACAGGCACACTAAAATTAAATAAGAAATGAAAATGAATAAATATATGTTCAAGAATTTAATTGCTGTTTACTTAATCTGTCTTTCCTGTACAAATTGCATGAAATTCTGGAAATTTTTAGTATACAATATCTCAAGGTTTCTGCAATAAAATTGCAGAAATCTCCTAACAAGATACAGATTATGTATAAATGTGCAGTCTAACCTAGCCTATTTACACATGTACAATACAATAAATATGACTGTTATTAGTCATTATCAAATAAATTATTCTTTATGTACAAATATACATTCTTATGCATAATACACAATGGTATTAATATGGCACCATTAATAAAGTCTGGAGTAAAAGGAAGCAGTATACATTGTCTTAATACAGGCTCTTATGTTTTAATTGTGCATCTTAAATGTATCTGTAATATTATGATATGCCTCTAATATGAGTTGAGTTGTAAGCAACTGCTTTCTCAATGTCTTATCCATAATGTTGATCAGGTTATTTTAAAAATTATATAAAAATGTTACGTAACCCATATTTTTACTTGAATTCATTTTTCATTAGTCTACTAACACAATAGGTTTAATCACATACCTGATAGAAAGACCGATAAATGAGAATTTACAAACCATTTAAAACAATTGAAATGTGATACCAAAATAAGATTGAAAACAAGAAAGATATTATTATAGACAGTTAATAGAATCTTAGCATTGTGAGAGTGGTATCACTTTAATTTTGTCACTTGGGTGGGTCGGGGGAATGGGGGTGGGGGGTGGGGGTGAGGAGGGGGACAAGGAGGAAGAGGAGGAGGAGTAGTTTTGGTGGAGACCGACCTGAAACCAAGAGAGAAATGGAAGATATGTAGCAGAATGGAAATGAAGCAATATTATGAATCTTTTTTGCATGTTCTTTGATTTTCATTTGTTACTACCAAATGAACCTCTCTTGATAAAGGCTGTTGCATGGTTTATTCCTGTTTATTATATTTTTCAATGTTTCTCAGATTTTCAAATATTTCTCATTGCATACGGCAACAGATGGTGGAATGCTTGATATTATTTGAACTTTTACATGGTGGTGTCTCCATTTGTTAAAGAAAAATATAAATCATGTAACTTGAACATAGTTTTATATTAACTTCTTAGAGATAAACCTCTGTATAAATTAATTTTCATCTGCAATGCCTTGAGAAAACGTGAACACGGATCACAAGAGTTATGTAGCATTTCATAGGAAACAGGTATGAAATGTTTTGCTACTTTTTTTTAAAAAAGTGATGATCTTTTACACTTAATTTTGGAGCACTAGAGTATGTCTTTCATCTTAATATTCGAGGCCTCTTTTATTGAATTTGCAAGTCAAAGCATAATGTCAGTATGGGCCATCAACATACAGCTTTCAGTAAGAACTTTTGAAAAATGGGTATCTATCTGGTCTGTGTCATCCTTGCATAAGATTGTCGTTCCTCCTGCAGACGAATTTATCTATATCGGCGACACAGTCTCGCAACCAAAAAATGACATTACGTACTATGTCAAGGTTTGACTCAATAATAGGTCTCTTTTTATGAGATGTAATTAATTTGTTGGCCAGAGGGGTAACTTCAATTGATTTCTGCAGCATTGAAGATTTGTGTCTACCATTTTTATTATTTCCTTGATGTAAGGGAGGCTCAAAATCTGAGTGAATGTTCCACTCTGATTCTTTTGTATGCTGAATCATTCGATTTTGAACCTGCTGCAGACTTTTTTCTAATTCATTTTTATTGTAATCTCTTTGAGAATCTTTTGTATGTGTGTGAATTTCATTGGGAATCTTCAAATGTGCAGATTGGTCATACATAATTTTGTCCAGTTCAGTAGATTCTCCTTTACCTATATCATTGTACTGTTTTCTAGTAGGGCCACTGTCTGTCTTTAAAATTTTTGCAGCCTCTTTATTATGTATTAAATGATTATCAACATTATTTAGCTGCATGCCTGTACTATTATTCTCATTGGGATATAAATTCTGTACTGACCTTTTTGTAAGCCCAGGTACTGAAAATAAATTTCTGTTGACTGCTTCATAATGGGTATTTCTGTCACTGTTTCTGTTTGTTGAAGTACTGTATTCCACTTTTCGTGCAGCTCTTCTTGCTTTTGTAATAACTTGTTTAAAATTTGGTGCAAACTTTATGGTTTTAGTAGAGGAAAGTGTGCTTGATTGTTCACTATCTTCTGCTTCACTGAGGCTTACATTATGTGCAGTTGGTATTACTGTTTTATTTTGTTCCACACTTGATTCATTGAGTTTGAGAGGAATTATGGTCTGCAAAATTGATTGGCTATCCTGTGGGCTATTTCTGTTGGTAGAAGCATTAATCAAATGACTTGTAGAGATAGGTATTTGTGACTTGCTTACATCAGGATAGTGGCCTCCATGGTTTATTGTAATATGTATTTCATTTTCATCTTCACTCGTGTTGACTATATTTAGAAGTGGTGCAGTCGTTACAGACATTGGCACATAATTATTGTGGGGAGTAGTGGATGTGATCTCATACTCACTTAAGAATTTTATGAAGTGAGTAGATGTTCTGGCATTCACCTCCATATTGTTGTTTTCTTGTGGATGCAGTGATTTTGCCAACTTCATGTCTAGCTGTATTTTACCATTTACAGCCCTTTCAGTGTTTTTGTTTGTGGCTGACACTGTTTTTGGATTAAGCATAATGTGTTTTACACCCATGTGTTCACTTGATTGGGAACCTTGTTTACCAAATATCATGTGTGTGGTACCATCTAATAAGTCTACATCTTCAGAGAAATGTAATTTCTTATCGCTGATCAATTCTGGGTGGTAAAAAGTTTCAGAATGTGGCACATTTTTACCCATATTGGTAGCTGGTATCTCAATATCTGCTTGTTTGTCACTCACTTTCACATTCCTTCCTACATAATTTACAACATGGGTTTCTGTCTGTTTATCATGAATGGTGTCCTTTTTGTAAATGAAACTTTTATATGTTGTTTTTTTCTGACGGTTTGGTTGAGATAAAGATTCCTTGTAATGTTGTTTAAGCAAGTCCCACTGATCAACTTCAGGTTCATTAAATTCACTGCTCTCTGACAAATCTTGTGCTTGTCTCATATTGAGGTGGTCAGTTATCATGACACTATGAGCATCAGGTGTGGTTGTTGGTTGGGTAGATGTTGACTTTTCATATCTGTGGCCCAGTCTCTGTGAAACATAATGGTGCACTTCCACACTCTTCAAGTGATGCGATTCTGCCTCTGTGTTCTTGATGTATCGAGTTGCATATGTGGGCACTTGGGTCACATATTGGCTTCTGGGAGTTTGATTAGTATCTTTGTGTTTGGCTGCATAATCTGATGATTGGAGCTCTAGATTGTTTTTTTGCTTTGGTGTTTCAGTGTGTATTCTCTCCAATTGCTGGCTGTCTACTTCAAATGGTTGTGCTACATCGTGATGAAATACATTTCTTTCCACTGAAGTCCATGGAATTTTGAGTGGTATATGATTTACATCTGTTATCCTGGAAGGTGTAGCTTGTGTAATGTGTAGACTATCTGACAATGACTGTTCATGAGCATATTTTAGCTCATTTGACAGAGAATTGACAGGCAGAACAATATCTAAAGATTTGTCATGCTGAACACGCATTTCCAGATATGTTGTACTGGGATTCTCATAGGATGTTACTGAATCATTCTGTGTTATATCATCTACAGTGAGCCCTGTTAAATGTTGATTTTTTCCTTGCTGAATATAGTCTGCAGTCAAGTGACATTTTAAAGCCCCAGAGCTATTCATTGTGGATTTACTAATAATATTTTGCTTTTTATTCTTAAAATTATAATTAGAGTCACTATGAATATTTTTGCTGATGTCTGTTTTTTGGAAATACCCATGCGGAGCTAGCTTTTCAAGTATCACTGTATCTGCTTCTTGGTTTTTGTGTGAGTCTAGTATTGTAGATACAGTGGATCTAGTATTCAAAGAATCTGCTGAAGTAGTAGATTTTTGATAATGTCGTTCCATTTCTTGAAGCTTGTTTACTGAAATAATTTTTTCTGGTTCATTTTCAGCATTTATAGGGAACTGCTTGGGTTGTCCATTTACATAATGTATTTTCTGTTTATAATGTTTACTATCTGTATCAGTAAAAAGAACATTGTTGTTCCCCAGCTCTTCCATTTTTGACATAAGTGATAGGCCACTTACATCACTAGGTATAGTCTGGTGTAGTTTCATGTCATCTATTTGATGTGCTTGGTAATGAGCTGCAGAGTTTTGTTTCTCTCTTGGTGTCCCTCTTATTGGTCCATACTGTGAATGTTGAGGAATAGTATGTAGATACTGTCCATGATGCCATTCTTTAGGTACTGCTATGTGGAACTTTCCTGCAGTATCTTGCATTGAAATTTCCTCATGCTGGATGTCTTTTTCTGCAATGTCTTGGTGGAGTCCCTGAGATATTTCAGGAGATGAAGTAATAATTTTCTCATCAAAATCTGCTAATATTATTTGCTTTTGTGTATCTTTCAGTTGAGTATGTATCTCTGTACTATTCATGGAGTCTGCATGAATCAAATCATTGTGAACTGGTTCCGTGAGAAAAGCAAAGTCATCTGGAATTACTGTATGTACTGCTGCTTTTTGTTTTAAATCTGAATGCGTAGTGCCCAGGTATTGCCCACTATGGAATTCTTTTGGTGATCCTGTGAGGGACCAAGGGATTTTCATCGGTGATATTATTTCTGTAATGTCTGTGTCTTGTTCTTTACTTAATTCAGCTGATTCTTTTTCAGAACTTCCTGCTGTTATTTGTTCATTTTTAGATTTCACATGTGTCTTTATAAATTGTCCCTGTTCATTAGAGTATGGAGTGGACATAAAAGCAAAGTCCTTTAAAGTTATTTTATGCACTTCAGGCTCTGATCCTAAGTGTGAAATATCTAGGTACTGCCCACGATGGAATTCTTTTGGTAATTTTATGTGGAGCTGGGCAATATTTTTTGGAGCACTTTGCTCTAACATTTGTTCTTCTTGAAATTTTATTTCAGCTGTGTCTGAAGATTGGTCTTTAGGAAATGTTGGTGAAAAAATAACTTCTTTCTCAAGGAAGACTTCTGGTGCCATTTCCTTACTTTTCATGTCCACTGGAATTTTTTCATGCATAGAATTCTTTGGTTGCACTTGACAAGCTTTGTTAGAATGGGTTATTCTCAAAACAACAAAGTCATTTGGAACTTTTAAGTCCTTTGTTTCTTCCATCTTTGATCCTGAGCTTGAAGTATCTGATAAATGATTACAATGGAATTTTTTTGGTAGACTGGAAGTAGGGAAGTCATAGATACTAGGAAATAAATTCCCTTGAATCTCCATGGAGTTTTCAACGTGAGACTGATCATGATTATGTTCTTGATGTATTGTTTCATCTGGAACTTGATGGCTGCTTGGTGTTACATACTGTGTTATTACCCCTTTCAGTGATACTGTATCAACAGTGTTGGGATTATCGACCATATGGGGTTCTGTAAATTCTTTTGTATTCCCAGTTTCTTTCTCATCTACTGCGTGTTCATGAAAATGTTTCCAGTTTTTACATATAATTTGTTGTCTGCTAGTTACAGGTGAATTTGTTTTCTGAAAATGTCCAGATTTCTGTTTCGTATTCTCACTCACTTTGTCTAATATGTTGTCTTGTGAAATTGCTTCATATTTTACCTGGGATGGTTCATAATTGATAAACATTCTGGGTTGTTTATGGTTTGTCTGTGAATATTCTGAGTGACCTGAGGCAAATTTATACTCAAGGTTCTTACTAATACCATAATTTGATAGCATATGTGGGAAAAAAGTGGGAAAAAACAAATTCGCATCCGTTACTGCATTTTCATCATTTGAGAAATCACTCTCATTTGTGTCACCAACTGGATTCACATCATACACTTTTTGTTGTGTTTCAGGTTTTATCCTGTATCCTGTATCAGCCCTAAGTTTCATATCTGTGTGAATCGCAGCTTTAAGTGCCTTCTCAGTTGATTTATAAGAACCATAGAGCTCTTTGTGACAGTCTTGATCTCCAACAATCTGAGACAACCCTATAATCTTATTTAGCCTAGATTTTGACAATGAATGCTGCTTATTTGTATTTATAATTTTATAATTATTTTTGAACTGAGTAACATTAAGTCTTTTTACTACACGTTCTGGATGGGGGGAAGTAATTTTTTTTGAATCCATACTTGACTTTTCCAGTTTCTTTGCAGGTTGTGATGTTACATTGTGATCATTGTTTAATTTATCACTTACTGGTACTGGTGAACCAAGGACAATAATTTTATTGAGCCTTGCTTTTTTTGGTGTCACTAAGCAGCTAGAAAGTTTTATGTTGCTGCAGCCAATAAAGTTTTCTCTCTCTTCTTCACTCAATTCTTCTGTCTCTGTAGATGCAAAGTAGCTATCTAGAGCTTCATGGTTGTAACTAATCAATGGTTTGAATTTCAGTGCATTACCTAACCTATTTTGCAGCTTGTATTCATAATTTGGAACTATTATTCTGGACAAATCAGTGTAACTTGTTTCTGCTAATTTATTCAGTGTTAGTGACTGTGTCAGCCTATTCCTTGATTCATGTGCGTAAATTGGAGTTAATATTGCAGAAACATCAGAGCCTGCTGACTCTGAGCTGTAACCTTCTTCTGGGTATCGGATTTCCTCTGAGCTGGTGTGATCAGTGTCGAGTCCCATTTTTGTTACATGCTTTCCTGTAGTACACAGAATAAATTTAGCTTCATGTTGCTGCATTTTATTGTGGTTTTTGTTGCCCAGTCTTCTCAAATACCTCTTGCAAATTCTCCTAGGAGAAGATTTTGTGTGCTCTGTTTTTGTATCCAGACTTACCTCTTGCAGGGGAATTGTCATGTACTGTGCAGCAGCAGATCCTCTCTTAGGTCTTGTTGTAGCATGTTCCCCTTTAATTTCTTTGGTATTATCGATGGAATGCAGAGGAATGCTTGTTTTTGTTTGTGTGTTTTCTGGAAATATATCTTTGGAAGTAGATGTATCTCTTGAATTATTTACTGAATTCTCAGGCAAATATTTTCTATTGGAACCAATGTTGTTCAGAACATCAAGTAATATGTTGTTCTCTCTGGAAGCTGCTTTGTTAGGAAAAATATGACTGTTGCTTCCTTTGATTGGTGTTAGCTTATGGTAATTATTATGTAATAATGTAGCTGGTGGTTGTAATCCTACATAATGATCTGGTGCCATCCATGAACGATATGTATTGTCTTGTTTTATGTGATTCTGCAGTTCTTTCAAACGTCCATCTAAATTTACATCTCTTTTCAAAAATATTTTTGATTTATCTGGTTTGTTAAAAGGTAAAGTCTCTATGTTGTCTTTAATTACAGAGGATGCAGTTTTTATTTTCCAAAAATCTTGGGAATGCCCCTCGTTTCTGTCTCTGGCTGCATTAATATCCAACTGACTATTAATAAAAGGCACTGGTGTCTGTAGTTCAGTCAGTTCAAGCCACTGTTCTGTATTAGAAGCCTGGTGATTAGCTGTACGAGCAACTTGGCTGAAAATTAAAGAAATATAAAATTAAGTAAGTAAAGAATTGAACATAAAAGGGTGCAGTTGGTGTAGAAACATACAAAAATTTAATATATGTAATAAGGAGCACACCACCACTCAAGAAAGAATTTGGAACATTCTTTGGTGGAGGATTCTAGAATTTACATCTGTCACTACAAGGGAAGTTTGAGGTCTTCGTTAACAATACTTGGTGAGGAAGGAGGATTATAATCCAAAAAACTCTAACTGTGATCCTGTATTAATCTACATCCATCTTGTGCTTCTGTGTTATTAATCAGTAGCTCTATTTGGTCAGTGTGGTAGAATAATCTTAATCAATTTTGCAAAGCTATCTTAGTTCAGTAGCTGTGGTTAGAAATTTGAATTTGTCATATTAACATGAATTCATTTCACACTCTTCATACTTTTGTCTGTCTGCCTTTTGCTGTTTCAGTGTTGATTCAGATATTTATTTTCCGTGAATTATGCATTTTGTATGGCAGTAGTGGACACATGAGAATGTTGTTTGAGTGACTAGTGCTACTGATATAGACACAAATTTCTCTAAAGTATGAGGAAATACTTTTATGTAACATGGAATCACAGTGAGCACTTACCTATCACAGTGTACCATGTTCAAGTTGCAAAACCCCAAGTATGAGGCCAATAGATGAAATAAAATTCCCACTTCCAGCTGACAGAGTTCCATGGCACTGTTTTCTGAAATTAATAAATAAAGTCAAAATTTCATTTGTGTTAATCATGCTAATTTTAACATTGTTGATCTTTCTACTTTCTGCTACAGTAAATGCATTTTATTAAAGACTTTATAAATTACCTTTGGTTGCATGGCACACTAAAATGAATGTTTATTGTAAGAAGTTAGGAGAGAGAGAGAGAGAGAGAGAGAGAGAGAGAGAGAGAGTGTACCGGTAAGACTTAATGGAAATAACTGGGTAACCACTGTATGCTGTGATTCCAGTATTGGTTTTCATATTGCGTACTAACAATGAGAGGCTCCTACAGTCACAGATCTCTAGCTTTGATTTGTCTGCCACAGTATCATTTCTAACCAGAAAGTAGCATACAGCACTACAGTGAGTGATAATGTATTTCAAAACCCAAGTGCCTTTCTTGAAACAGACTTTTACCCCAGAATAAGTAATTGGCCTGACCATTATATTCAAATGCTAGCAATGAAGCATCCGTTTAGCTAAGAAGGAAGAAATACTATTTCACAGAATCATAAATGGTGACTCAGTCATGGTATTCAAAGGGAAATTAATAAATAAACAATAGTTTTCTTTACAGTGACCCACGGTCAGTTATAGCAGAAGCCAAGAGAAAGGGTGCATATAACCTGGGATCAAAGTATATTGTGCCAAAAACAGATAGCTTTATTTAATGGAGAGGACTAACTGTAATCATGACATAAAAGTACACTAAAATTAATACAGAAAAATTGACCATTAGTAATTTAAAAAAATCAAAAACCATTCACTGTGTACAAGAAAGCACAAATTCCTTGGTAAATTGAAGCTTTATTAGGCATGAAATGCATAAACTCATTAAGATAAATAATAGTCAGCTCCCTGATGACAGATGATGTTAGATTCATATCATTTGCCACTACATTCAATGAATTCTTTCTAAAAGTAGCAGGAAACATGAGGACAAATAATTAGACCATTGAATGTGATCAATTAGGTTTACTGAGACAGGCACTGCATACTCCACCAAGGGACATCAGTTTTGCCAGTTAATGAGCTCATATAAATTACTAGGTCACCGAAAAGCAGTAATTCTACTGGCTATGATAAATTTCCACCAAAATACTGAAATCTTGGGTTGACTGGAATGTATTCCCTCGAGTTACTTCTGTAATCATTCAAGAAGTCAAGAGGTATTCCCTGAAATTCTGAAATATGCAATAGTAATATTTATTTATAAAAGTGGAGATAAGCAAGTGACCTCTAATTATAGACCCATTTCCTTCTTTCCCATGTTTTCAAAAGTTTTTGAGAGGGTAGCTTATAACAGAATACTAAACCAGCTTTCTTACATTGAGCTTTTAAGAAATGCTAAGGGTTGTTTCCACAAAGTATTTTCTGTAGAGGAAGCAACAAAAGATCCCGAAAACTCAGCTGCAATTGAATTAAACAAAAAATTACTCCACTGCCAGTGTCTGTGACCTTATCAAGGCCTTAGATCATGGCAAACTAAAACATTATCACTTTAAAAGTGTCCAATAGCAGGGATGGAGTCATATCTCACCAACAGAAAACAGATGGACACATTACCAAATGATAACTTCTGAGTAGAAAAACAGTAAATACGATATCCAACTTTTGCTCTTGTCATACATAAATGATTTGCCAAAGACACTGGAGAACTTTTCAAAAACTGTGATGTTTGCTGTATCAACAAAAGGTTGAAACACATATGTACCACACATACACCACACAGCCAGGTCAATAGTGAAATAAGCCTGTATCTGGTACATAGCAAACAGCTTAATTTTAATATTACAACAATATTGGATTACAGCGTATCAAAAGAAAGTTAAGTCAAGGGATCTAATAAATTATGAGACAGAGTTGCTGACGAATATTTCTTTCAGGAGACGAACTGTGTAGTACTGCCGATAGACACATCTAAAAGCAAAATTGACACACTACCGAGCTTTTGGAACTCATGGAGGGTTAAAGAGGAAAGGCAGGAACTCACCTTTAGATAGGTCACTTTTACTATTATTTGTGTCTATCAGCAGTACCATGCAATTCGTCTCCTGAAGGTTGGTAAGCAGTTATGTCACATAATTTATTGGAAATCATATTATTCAATTACAGACAAATAAAAGTGACACATAGGTACCAGAAACAGAGATAAACAGGCACACACTGAATAATATTCAGTGTGTAAGTTCCAAGGCATCACAGTGGATAACTAATTGAAGTAGCACCAATCTAGGGTTAAATTAACCGAAAAGTTCAGTCCCACCTGCTTGCATTTGGAGGTCTCTCCCATTGTACTGACCTGCAAACAGTACTTGCACTTGCACTTGACATTGTCCTATTGCACAGTCATACAGGGAAGTGTAGCTAATTTTTTTAAAAAAGTATATATTTCACAGGAGATTGCTGTGTAAACTCCATAACCAAACATCTCACAGAAACTAGTCCATTAAAAAGTTAGGGCATGTGGCCTGACTGACATGAACAAGTTGTAGTAACATCTATCTATAAAGCTGGCAATAAGTAAATTGTCTCTAATTAATGACCTATTTCACTCCTTCCAAAAGCTTCTGAGAAAGAGGCCTATGACAGAATACTGACTCAGCTAATCCGTGACAGATAAGCTTATTGTAGTACTCAGTTCCTCTACATGTCCCTACCCAGAGGTAAATGTTTTGGGTTCCTCTTTAAGATATGATATTGTTGCCACTTTGCTTTCTGAACAAGTAAATCTTTGTATTTGTTGTAGCTGCCCTTTGTACTTTGGTCATCATTGTTGCTTCAACTGCCTCATGATAACTGACACAGGTTGAAATGTGGACATCCTCAAAGAAGTCAGGTCCGTTTTTTTTTCCATTGAGTCCAATATATTTCCATCATGAGTAGGCTACCAAACTATCTGTTGTAGATTGTTTTCAAAGAAGGTATTTTGAAATTTTCACAATATGTCTTGCCATGACCATCACTTACAAAATTTTAAGTATCCAAATTGACTTTTGGATGATTTAAGTCTCCTTCACTTATGACTGTGATTGGGGAACACACATGCAAGTAAACGGAGGTTTTCTCTAAAGTTTTTGGTTACACCTGGCAGTGAACTTGGTGGTCAATAGAAAGATCATTGATAGAAAGATCCAAATACATATTAGGTCTTACCTAAACAAATCACACCAGAAACATCAATTTGTATCTCAATGGATATGAGTTTCTTGTCCATTGTGACAAATGCACCACATCCATTTTCTGTTAGTCTATGTTTTTGATATACTTTTTGATTTTTCTGAAAAATCTCACTGCTATCAATTTTGGCTTTTTGTACCTAGTATTACAGGAGTTTCAGTGCTCTTTGGGACTACTTCAAAGTTTGATACTTTATTGCAAATGTTCCAACAGTTGATCAATAGAATTTTAATCATTTCATCTGTGTGGGCCATTTCTTTGGTCCTTGAACTAATATTTCAGGAATAGAGATATCAATATCTGAATTGAAGGGAGATCTGTGTAACCAAATAAACCCTTGTGTGCACTCAGCATTCAGTCAGCTAGCTGAATAGCAGTCACTCATGTGCAGTGCACCCCGGCCCCCTGGGTTTCCACCCAGCATATGCATAAAGTATGAAGAAGAGGTTGACAGTCTTAAATTCCTGGGATTACAACTTGATAATAAATTCAGTTGGGAGGAGCAGACCACAGAACTGCAGAAACACCTTAACAAATCTGTATTTGCAATTCTAGTGTTAGCAGACACAGGCAACATAAAATGAAAAAGCTTGCATACTTTGCCTACTTTCATTCCATAATGTCATATGGTATAATATTTTGGGGTAACTCTTCAAGTCAAGCAAAAGTTTTTAGAGTCCAAAAGCGTGTAATACGTATTATTTGTGGAGTAAATTCATGGACGTCCTGTAGATACCTCTTCAAAGAACTGGGTATACTAACTACTGCCTCTCAGTATATTTACTCCTTAATGAAATTTGTCCTAAATAATATATCTCTTTTTCCAACAAACGGCTCAGTTCATACATACAATACCAGGAACAAAAATGATCTCCACAAGGACTTAAAAGCACTTACTTTAGTTCAAAAAGGGGTCCACTACTCAGGAACACTCATCTTCAATAATTCGCCAGCAAACATAAAAAATTTAGTTACAAATAAAGATCAGTTTAAAAGGAGCCTGAAAGACTTACTCGTGGCCAACTCCTTCTACTCCATTGACGAATTTTTTAATAGAAAAAAATGATGTATTGTATATATATTCATACTATTCTACTACATGACGAAATTTTTAATAGAAACATATGATGTATTGTATATATATTCACACTATTAGTATTGTTATTTCAGATTTTTATAAAAAAAAAAAATTCACATGTTCCACATCCACGAGGATCTCCTCAGCATCTATGGAACAAAAAACTAACCTAATCTAATCTAATTTAGGGAGACCTACAGTTCTCAGTGATGCCATAAGTCCAGGTAATTACAGCCTAGCTTATCAAAGAACCTTTAAAGTCTTTGGTTCAACATTCCACTTGACTCAGATCCAGGGGGCCATGATTACTTTTGTGGAGTATGCTGCAGATTGTGGACATTACTGAATCGCTATAAGCAAGGCAGTAGTAGATAACCATTGATTCTATAGAAGCTTTTTTGATGATCTTGGAATTATTTATGCTCATTTTGTTGTACAATCATATAGACATTACCTCCTTGACTAGGGTTCAGAGTGGAGTTATGTACTCTGGTGGAAAAATATTCAAGCTCCCATCTAATACAAGCAAGAAATTCTGAACTCCGCCCAGATACCTGTAAAAACAAAATTTTCAAAAAAGAAAACCTCATTAGGCATTTTTTCTACAAATTATGTCAATATCTAGATTCTAGAATAGATAAACTGTGTTAGCTATGTGGGAAGCAGCAGTGTTTTTTTAAAGCTGTATGACAGTTTGTTACGACTGTAAACAGGACTCAATATTTACAGACATAAGTAACTATTTTCTTTGAAAAAGTCTAAAGTAATCAAATAAATATTAAGCTGGCAATAAGAGAGGTTAACAGTACCTGTTTAATATAAATGAAGAGGTAGCAATGTCATTGTGAAGAAGTAAAGGAATTACACAAATGCAACTGATGTAATGCCCACTGCAACCAGAGCTTACATTTGTGCCGACAATGAAATATCACTCACAATGTCTTTGTTTTCATCAGAATATATACTGCCCAATAAAAGAAAAGTGAAGCACCCGGAAGACATGCTCAGTGTAACTTTGTACACATACACACTGCCAGTGGGTATGAATTGAATTGAATTGAATTTTATTTGATCCTGTAAGATTACATTGTGTACAGTAAATGTACGTGTAATATAGGACATGTCAAAGTATTAAAATTCTTTATCAATTATTTTTCTACACCTTTAGCTTACATTTTTACATCACTGATAATGAGTAACAATATATACAAATTTAATGGCATAAGTATTCTGCAACACTGTAAAACTCTCTTTCAATGAGATAGTCTTTAAGTTTCTTTGTAAAGTCATTGTGAAGTACACTATCTTGCAGGGTTTTGGGCAGACTTCTTAGTAGTCTGATACCAGAGTACTGGGGTCCTTTTTCTAGCATTGCCAGTCGGTGGGGTATGCTCCGTACTTCATTCTTCTTTCTTGTATTGTGGGTGTGTACACTAGCATTTGTAATCCAGTCCTCACTACCTTTTGTGATGTACATTATTGTTTTGTATATATACAACGATGAAAAAGTTAAGACACCTAAATTCTTGAAACAGTTTCTGCATGTTTCAGAGGTCTTTCTTCTTAAAATGGTACTAATTGCTTTTTTTTGTAGTGTGAACACTCGTTTTGTCTCTTGTTTGTTTGAGTTTCCCCACACCGTCACTCCATACTGTAAGTATGGTTCGAAAAGTCCATGATACACTGTACACAGAAGGTTCTTGTCTGAATACTGTGATAGCTGCATCATTAAGAATATGACAGAGCTCAGTTTCTTACAGACATTATTAATATGTTTTTTCCATTTCAGTTCATTATCCACAAGAATACCTAAGAATCTAGCAGATTCTACTTCTTCCAGCCTTGTTCCGTCAACCTCTAAATCCATGTCTACAGCCTTTTCCTTGTTTTTAAACACTGCATACATAGTCTTTTTTAGATTTATAACCAGTTCATTTTCCAACAGCCATTGAGCTGTGACATTTGCAGATATGTATGCTCTTCTCTCAAGCTGTTCCATATTTTGGTCACTATTTAGTATTGTCATGTCATCAGCATACAATATTTTCTTTTCTTCCTCCTCAACACCTATATCATTAACAAATACATTAAATAACAATGGCCCCATTACTGAACCCTGCGGCACTCCATATTTGATGGATTTGGTTTCTGATTGGTACGAGTTTCCTAATGATACATACTGCTTGCGGTTGCACAAGTATGATTTTATCCATTCACCTGGTTGCCCCCGAATGCCATAGTTGCTTAATTTTTGTATCAGCATTTCATTGTCAATGGTGTCAAATGCCTTTGAAAGATCCAGAAACATTGCAGAGACAACCTTTTTCTCATCTAAGGACTGTGAAATGTATTCTGTTAGACTGACAATTGCTGATTCTGTTGATTTACCCTTTCTGAAACCATGTTGTGAGGTCATGAGAATGTTATGTTTGTCCAAATAGTTAACTAATCTGGTATACATAAGCATTTCTAGGATTTGTGAGAAACCTGATATCAGTGACTCTGGTCTGTAGTTGTTGGGATCATCCTTACACCCTTTCTTGTACACTGGCATTACCTTCGTTATCTTCAGTTTTTCTGGAAAAATTGCATCTCTGAAAGAACAGTTTGCTATGTTCAGCAGTGGTGTTATTATCTCCTCACATACCAGCTTTATTACATGATTTGATATTTCATCATCACCAGCTGATTTCTTGGACTTCAGTTTCTGTATAGTTTTCCGCAATTCATCTTCCATGACTGGTCTTAAGAACATAGTACTGCATGATCTTTTTGGTACCTTAATACCCTTCTGTTTTTAACTATTTCTTTCCAATTTTAGGTTTTCTACTACACTGATATAGTTATTATTCAGTATGTTTGCTATTTCCATACCATCTGTGACCACTGTGTTGTCTACTTTAATTGACCTAATACCTTCTTCTTTGTTTGACCCATCTTTTTCCTTTCTTTCAGCATTGATTGCATTCCAAGCTGCCTTTGCCTTGTTTTTTGAGTTCGCTGTAGTGGTGTCAATTGCTCTTGCTTTCGCCTCTCTTATTGTTTCTCTATACTTCTTTTTTAACATTTTATAGTTTTCAGCTTTGCCCATCCGTCTCACTTCCTGAAGCTTCCTTCGCTGTTCTAGTATTTCACTCATAATCCACTGTGTTTCATCTTGATGCCTTTCTTGTCTCTTTACTTTGGGAAATGCTACATTAAAATGGTACTTAATTGTTGAAATAAATGCATCATATTTTTCATTTACACTCTGGGCCTGTAGGGTTTCATTCCAGGTTTCCTTACTTAACATAGTTCTAAAGATGTTGATATTTTGTTCACTGATGATCCTAATTTCTTTGGTTGTTTGTTTTGGTTCTGATACTGTGTCATTACTTCTGCAAAAGCTGATTAGTTGTCCATGATGATCAGATATTTCTGTCTGAACTACATGTGACTCATAGTTACACATATTAGTAATTATGTTGTCAATAAT